>NC_087175.1:19510892-19520892 GCF_035594125.1 Scylla paramamosain
GGTGGGATGGGCTCACCAAGACAAGCTTTTATCTCTTTCTATTCGTACTCTTCCTGTTTTTGTCAGTTTTTGTCGCCTGTTTTTCGTCGTCGTCTCTTTGGCTCGTCTTGTCTTCGTTTCTGTTTCTGTCCCTGTCTGTCTTTATCTCTGTCTTTGCTTTGATTTATATTTCTCTGTCTTTTTTTTTTTCTGTATTTAGCTGGCAGTTAGTTAGTCTCTTTTTCTTTCTCTCTCTCTCTCTCTCTCTCTCTCTCTTTCCTTCCATTCCTCCCTCCATCTCTCTTTTCCCCCCATTCCTCTTACACACACACACACACACACACACACACACACACACACACACATCCTTTCTCTCCTCATAACGTCACAACATAACTCACACAATAAGCAGCGGATAGAAGACGTGCTTGCGGGGAGCGGAGACGAGGAGGAGACTGCTAAAAGTTGTTTGACTCCTAAGACGCCTCTGTGAGTGAGTCGAGGCGCCGGATGAGGGGGACTTGGCGTGGCTCAGAGGCGAAGTCCTGGCGTAGCGTCCCCTTGAAAGCAGAGTTGAGGAGGAGGAGAGGGATTTGTGGGCTCTTGCTGTTGTGTGTGTTTGAGTGTGTGTGTGTGTGTGTGTGTGTGTGTGTGTGTGTGTGTGTGTGTGTGTGTGGTGGGAGGAGCTGTAATGCTTTTTTTTTTTTTTGGTTTTGTCGTAATGAATGTGTGTGTGTGTGTGTTTTTATTATATATGTAGGAAGGACACTGGCCAAGGGCAACAAAAATCCAATAAGAAAATGCCCACTGAAATGCCAGTCCCATAAAAGGGTCAAAGCAGTAGTCAAAACTTGATGAATAAGTGTCTTGAAACCTCCCTCTTGAAGGAATTCAAGTCATTGGAAGGTGGAAATAAAGAAGCAGGCAGGGAGTTCCAGAGTTTACCAGAGAAAGGGATGAATGATTGAGAATACTGGTTAACTCTTGCGTTAGAGAGGTGGACAGAATAGGGATGAGAGAAAGAAGAAAGTGTTGTGTAGCGAGGCCGCGGGAGGAGGGGAGGCATGCAAGATCAGAAGAGCAGTTAGCAAGAAAATAGCGGTAGAAGACAGCTAGAGATGCAACATTGCGGCGGTGAGAGAGAGGCTGAAGACAGTCAGTTAGAGGAGAGGAGTTGATGAGACGAAAAGCTTTTGATTCCACCCTGTCTAGAAGAGCAGTATGAGTGGAACCCAGACATGTGAAGCGTACTCCATACATGGACGGATAAGGCCCTTGTACAGAGTTAGCAGCTAGTGGGGTGAGAAAAACTGGCGGAGACGTCTCAGAACGCCTAACTTCATAGAAGCTGTTTTTAGCTAGAGATGAGATGTGAAGTTTCCAGTTCAGATTATAAGTAAAGGACAGACCGAGGATGTTCAGTGTAGAAGAGGGGAGCAGTTGAGTGTCATTGAAGAAGAGGGGATAGTTGTCTGGAAGGTTGTGTCGAGTTGATAGATGGAGGAATTGAGTTTTTGAGGCATTGAACAATACCAAGTTTGCTCTGACCCAATCAGAAATTTTAGAAAGATCAGAAGTCAAGCGTTCTGTGGCTTCCCTGCGTGAAATGTTTACCTCCTGAAGTGTTGGACGTCTATGAAAAAACGTGGAAAAGTGCACGGTGGTATCATCAGCGTAGGAGTGGATAGGACAAGAAGTTTGGTGTAGTCAATATAATATCTATCTATCTATCTATCTATTTATCTATCTATCTATCTGTGTGCGTTAGCAGGTACAGATGGTGTGTGTGTGTGTGTGTGTGTTTTCTTTTTCTATTGTACAACACACTCACACACACACACACACACACACACACACACACACACACACACACACACACACACACACACACACACACATACACACACACACACACACACACACACACACACACACACACACGAGTTTACACTTAATAAATAAAAAGATATCTGAGAAATCTTTCATTGAACATCACGAATATCCGAAAACTCTCAAGGGAAGGAGAGTATTGAGTGTGGCGGCGGTGATGCACAGTCAGGCGGCAACACAAATACCAATACTTTGTGCTCAGCGTCCCACACTCCCGAGAGGTCGCCGTCTTGATAAGCCTCCTTCACTCCTTCCTGCTGAAAAAGTCCACCTCTTTTCTTTTTAACTCTCTTGTACCTTGACAGAGACACAGAGAGGAAGATGGAGAAAGAGACAGATGGTATAGAGACAGATAACTACATTTGCTTCCGCCGAAAATACTCTTTTTAAAATTCCCATCTCTTAACTCTCTTGTACCTTGACACAGACACAGACGAAGATGTAAATAGGGGGAAAAACACGTACGACATTTCTACAAAGGGAAGCGAACAAGAATTGCCATTTTGCCAGTTAGTCAGAGAACTTTACAACAGTACAAGCTGGTGCTATACACAACACATACAGAGACACACACGAAGATAGAAATGGATAAATTCACAGTTATCATATTTCTGTAAAGGGAACTAAGCAGGAATTAAGTCCCTTTCCCAGTCAGAGAGCGAAAGAGCTTTACAGTACAACCCGGCGCGATAAACAAAATATACACACAGCGAGAGACGAAGATAGAAATGGAGATGAGGTCTAAGGGAAAAGCCAGGAATTAAGTCACTTTCCCAGTCAGAGAGCTGAAGAACTTTACAATAACATAAGCTGGCGCGATACACAACACACACACACACATATATGCGCGCTGGGGGAGCCTCGGCCAGACGCAGGGCGCACATACGAGTATGTTAGGTGAGGGCGTGACAATTAAGCGGCAGACAGCTGGTACAAAAATTCTACACCCCTTTCTCTCGCTGAATTTTCACACTGGACATTGAGTGTACGTGTGGTAAGAGTTATGGCTGTTGTTGTTTTTTGTGTGCGAGGTGGAGGAGGGGAGGTTGGGATATAGAGCCACTGGAGGTCGTGTTTTCTATTTTTTTTTTCTCCTATTTTCTTTACGAGGGTTGAAATTTTTTCCTGGTAATCGTCGGGATTAAGTGTGTGTGTGTGTGTGTGTGTGTGTGTGTGTGTGTGTGTGTGTGTGTGCGCGCGTGTGTTCGTGTGTGTGTGTGTGTGTGTGCGCGTGTGAACAAACCATCTCACTAACTACCCAATTAATCTTACGTAAACATAAGCTAACAAGACACTTACCCACTAATTTTAGATAATTTGTTCGACTTTCCTTTTAGGGGCCGGCACCTCAGTGGGCTTTTTTTTTTCTTTCTTGTTGTCTTATGCCAGTGGTCCTCTCACATAAAAAAAAAAAAATAAATAAATAAATAAAACTTAAGAAAACACACCCATATAAGCAACAAATCACACGAAATTGTCACTGTATTCCTACTTCCCTCAGTCCTTACGAGCCAACAACTAATACAAAATAACATAACATTACACCAACTGAAGAACTGACGTACATGATGAAGATTAAAAAACGACGACCCAAAATAGATAAGGGGAAATGTCTAGGGAAAGGAATCGATGAAACAGACGGCAGAGGAGTCTTCTCATTGGGGCTTCATTCAAGTTAAAAGTAAACTGTTCACAGGAGAGAAAAGCTGGGAACAGACTGGCCAATTAACATTAACCAAGTTGACTATTGAACGCATCAACAGTTATGAAACAAAGAAGCAGTGAAACATACCTAGAGGCAGAGGCAATACTTGAATTACGAATATTATTACAATTGCATTACAACGTCAATGGAAAGGCTCTCAGTGCGTTAAGAAATTTTAACACTAGTATGCATTCCATCTCCCGCAATTATACGATATGAGTTACAAAAAAGTATCGAGCCTTGTTGAACTTTTTTTCATAGGGGACTTGTACTGGTGGGTTTATCATGTATGAGTTATGTATTATATAAACCGAAATAATGACAACTATTTTAACGATGACTAATTTGATGTTACGATAAATAAGTAAATAAATAAATAAATAAATAAATAACATTGATTACGATCCGCGTGACGAAGATAAACGATGCGAGTTTCCACGATAACGATGCGATTCCAGGATTTCGATGCGATTCCACAATAACGGTATGATTTCATTTTCCACGATTTCTTTGCGATTTCATTTTCCACGATAACGATACGATTTCATTTTCCACGATTTCTTTGCTATTTCATTTCCCACGGTTTCTTTGCGATTTCATTTTCCACGATTTCTTTGCGATTTCATTTTCCACGATTTCTTTGCGATTTCATTTTCCACGGTGTCTTTGCGACTTCATTTTCCACGATAACGATGCGAGTTTCCACGATAACGATACGATTTCCTTTTCCACGATTTCGGTACGAGTTTCCACGATAACGATGCGAGTTTCCACGATAACGATGCGAGTTTCCACGATAACGATGCGATTCCACAATAACGATGCGAGTTTCCACGATAACGATGCGATTCCACAATAACGATGCGAGTTTCCACGATAACGATGCGATTCCACAATAACGATACGAGTTTCCACGATAACGATGCGATTCCACGATAACGATGCGAGTTTCCACGATAACGATGCGATTCCACGATAACGATACGAGTTTCCACGATAACGATGCGATTCCACGATAACGATGCGATTCCACGATAACGATGCGAGTTTCCACGATAACGATGCGGGCGATGGCGATAGCTAAACGATATCTAAGTCTACCTTCCTACATTGGTGCTCCCAGTCCCGTGGGTGCGAGGGCAGTGACGATGCAACCTTGCGCGCCTCTCACGTTTCGCCATGAGCAATGACCCACCACACACCACTCCCCAACCACTGTCATGAAGTGAGCCCTTTTCTCCCCTAAAGGACCCCTCGTACTGCCAGTGTCTGGTGCATGGTGCACAGCGTGCCCTCGTTCATGGCGAGTTGTTCAGCTCGGTGTCATCATTCACCAGACTCTATGGAAAGAGCCCTTATCTCCCCATTAGGACCCCCCCCTCCGGGCAACATCTAGTGAATGGTAGACCCCTTGCCTAGTGTGAGGCGCTGCAAGTGGACGACTACTATTGAAGCTTGAGGCCGCAAAGGAAAAGGAGGACCTGCTGCCAGTTCTCTGCCTTGGGCCCCAGGCCGGACCCGACAGCCACCTTCTCTCCCCGTGCGGCGCCCAAGGCCGTCACGACCCTCGACAAATTTTGGCCGAAAGTTCTCAATCATCATTTAAATTTTGATCCGAATATAAAATCGTCGATTGCAAGTGAAAAATGGCTTTAGTTTGAAAGTGTGCAAGAGTCAGCTGATCAATGAAACGAGGTGAGACAGCTTTGCTCCTGAGTATTTGAGTGTACCTTGCATGTTTGCTGCCCGTGAATATCCTCATGTACGTGTATGACTGGATAAAAGCAGTAATCCAATGGTAGATGCCTAATGGGGAACTTTAGATGATTAGATAAATTTCTGGATAGCGAGGATGAGTGGACACAGGTTTGCATGTGTTATACAAGAACTGCCATCTGTACACCTACTGTTTTTCATGTTCTTATGCTCTTAAAAAAATAGTTTAATTAGCTTAATTTCTTGATATTTCTAATCACAACGTCGTGTAAATCTGAACGTTTCAAATATAAGGAAAACAAATAAAGGGATGAAGGAGATAAGATAAAAGCTCTGAAGGAATGAAGGGTTAAGGGGTCGATGAGTGGGTGAGGGAATCTTTATCAGAGATTCACCGTACCTGTGTGTTTCAGGCACACATGGTGATGGAGTGGATACTCTGAATTATTTTTGTAAGTTCCATGTTACGAGAGGGGGTTCGAACCCTTTGCGCCACTCACTTCCCTCACACCAAACTCAAAGTGCATTACTCTACCCACTGCGCCACGAGGGCCCTTTTTATTTTTTGTAAATTGGTCTGTTGGGCGGGAGTGTGTTTAGGTTTCGTAGGAATGAAAAAAAAAGAATACTGCATGAAAAAGAATAAAGACCTGTGCCCCTCCCACTCCTGCTCCCCGCGTGAGGCGAAACATGGTGAAGTGGTACTGTTGTTATTATTATTATTATTATTATTATTATTATTATTATTATTATTATTATTATTATTATTATTATTATTATTGTTATTATCATTATTATTGCCGTCATCGTCACCATCACCACCATCATTGTTGTGCAGCTGGTTTGCGTCCTTTTATTTCCCTGTCGTGTCTTGCAGGTTGTAGGTTTTGATAGTTCAGTATTTGTAACGTCGGACATCTTGTTTGTTATTCTTTATGCACTGCACGGTGTCATTGGCATTTACATTTATTTTCTACTGTTTTTTCTGTTACTTATGTACTGAATCTTTGTTTTGAAGAATTAACTTATTATCATACTACTTGATTCTCTCTCAAGTTAATATTTATGTCAATCTATTTATTTGTGTTGTGTAGCATACTTTCTTCTTAAGTGTCTTGAGGTTTTTGTTTTCCTTCTTTTATGTGCACTAGGTGAAGGTGCACGCTGGAATGATAAATGTTACTAATAATGACAGTATTGATTATGGATGACAAAGTAAACTGAGGCTAACTAATTTATCTTCACGTTCTCTTTACTCCTTTCATAAAAATTAACATAACATTACATCAACTTAAGAATATACACACATATTTCTAGCAACAATACACCTGAACCTCTTACTGTATTTTTCTTCCCTCACTCCCAACAGAGACACAGAGAGGAAGATGGAGAAAGAGACAGATGGTATAGAGATAGATAACTAGACTTTCTCCTACCGAAAATACTCTTTTTAAAACTCGTATCTCTTAACACTTCTATCTTCTTAACATCTCGTTTCTTTAACAATACACTAAATGAATAATATACACCTCATATTACTAGCACAATACCACTTTTTGTATGTAAGAGGGGCACTGGCGAAGGACAAGCAAATGCATATAAATAGAGACTCACTAAGGAGCCATTCCCCTAAAGAAAAGCCAAAAAAATTCATTAAAACTAGAGAAATGACTTGAAACCTCCCTCTTACTGTATTCTTCCTTTACTCCCTAGACTAACTGATCTCCCCTCACCTTTCTCATTACTCCCTTCCTTATGAACCAAGAGGGACACGTCAGCGCAATAACAGAAGCCGCTCCTCGTCTTTCACGCCACGAGGAGACTAACTCTTGCCTGCCTTACAATCTTTGCCACCAAGATAATGAATATTCCTCCTCCTCCTCCTCCTCCTCCTCCTCCTCCTCCTTCCAGGCCTTATATTTTTCATCTTCTCTCTTGAGTTCGCGTAGTTCAATACCTTCATTCTCTTCCTCTTCTTGTTTTGTCTCTTTTTTTTTTTTCTGTCCTTCTTTCTCTATCCTTTCCATTTGATGTTTTGGTGATGGTTATTCTTCCTCCTCCTACTGCTACTCTTTTTTTTTCTTCTCCTTCTTCTCCTCCTCTTCCTCCTCCTTGTTCTCCTCCTCCTCCTTCTTTTTTCTTCTCCTAAAACTCCACCTCATCAATTTCCTTCTTTTTTCCTGTCTCTCTTCATCTTTCTAACTTCAAGACTATAGTTTTCTGCTCCTCCTCCTCCTCCTCCTCCTCCTCCTCCTCCTCCTCCTCATCGTCCTTCTCCTTCTTCTTCATGTCCTTTTCCTCTCTTCTCTTTCTCTCTTCTCTTTTCTTTTCTTCTCTTCTCTTTTCATCTTTATTCATGACGTCATGGTAATGTTTTCTCCTCCTCCTCCTCTTCCTCTTCATCTTTCTCCTCTATTCCCTCTTCCTCTTCTTCTCTTCTCTAATTTTCTTTCCATTTTTCTTGATGATGTCAAGGTAATAGCTCCTCCTCCTTCTCCTCTTCCTCTTCCTCTTCCTCTTCCTCTTCCTCCTCCTCCTCCTCCTCGCCCTCTTCCTCTTCTCTTCTCTTCTCTTTCCATCTTTCTTCATGACTCCAAGGTAACGACTTCAAATCCTCCTACTGCTCTTCTTCCTCCTCCTCCTCAACCTCCACCTCCTCCTCCCCCTCTATCTTCTCTCGTGACGTCAACGGGATGAGTCACGCCCCACGCTAGCCACGCCCTGTCATCACAGCATCACACCTCTGCAGGATCGTTGCCTCCTGCGGTTGCTGAGTGGCTGGGGTCACGCTCATATGTTTGGCACGTATTCTGAAACACTTCTGCGCTGCACCTTCACTACATTCCAAAGGCTCTAGTCAGTTGAAATTATACGGGTTTTCAAGGGTGTTTTTATGGTTCTAGTGACAGATGAACAAGATTTTTACATCATTAACAGGAGAAACGCTTTTGAGAATACGGGTGATCATATCTGTGGCCTTTGAGAATAGTCGTGGTGAGAGATCAAAGCGTTTCTGAACACAGGCTTTTATCTCACATGTAAAGGCCAAAGGGGGCAGAAAGAATGGGCGAGTCTTTATCTTCAATCTGCCAAAATACCCGTGGTTCATCTTTCATAAGGTTAATATTACTGATCGCTAATGTTGTAAGTGAAAATATGATCCGTTACATGCTTCTCTTGTGAGTCAGTGGGCACTTTACCATTAGCGAAGTGCGGTGTCTGTGTCGACGTTGGCTTTGATAGAATTCCACTGAGTTTGCTTCGTGTGGTTTGAATGTCCACGTAGATCAGTGAAGACAGAGTTTATCAGGGTCCGTGGAAGGTTGTTTTTCGATGTTACATATGAAGCTGAAGCCGCCAGCCACTAATAAATACTGATAAAGTAAAAGATAAATAAGGTAAAAGATAACTAGGTTTGTATCTTCTGAGATCCAATGCAGCTTACTTAAATTGTGTTAGTGTGTCGAGGTTTAGGAAAGGGTTTCGAGATTACACAAGAAGTTAATTTGAGTTACCATCCACTAATAAATATAGATAAGTTAGACTATCTCATAAGGAATACCAAGTTTGTGTCTTCTGAAACTCAGCGTCCCTGTAACTCGCTACAATCGTGTTAGTGTGTCAAGGTTTAACGAGAGACTTTTTTGGAGATTAACGTGAAGTTAATTAAAGTCGCCAACCACTAATAAATACATATAATTTAGAATATCACATGAAGATAACTGAGTTTGTGTTTTCTGAAGCTCAGTTCCAGTAACTCACTACAATCAGGTTAGTGTGTCAGGTTAAGGAAGACTCTTTGGAGACTACATACAAGAAATTAATTAAAAATCTCCAACCACCAATAAATACAAGCGAGTTAGATTATACCATAAGGAATACCAAGTTTGTCTCCTAAAATTCAATGTCCGAGCAACTCACGAAAACCGGGTTAGTGTGTTAAGGGTCTATGGGAAGGATATTTTTCGAGACTACACCAACCACTAATAAATTCAGATGAGCTAGACTATAACATAAGGATAACCTAGTTTGTGTCTTCTGAAACTCATTGCCGCTGCAACTCACTACCATCAGATTAGTGCGTCAAGGTTAGTGAGGAATCTTTTTTTTTGGAGGCTACACACGTGAACATAATTATAAGTCACCACCCACTAATAAATACAGATGAGTTAGACTATCACATAAGGATAACCAAGCTTGTGTGCTCTGAAACTGTATCCCAGTAATTCACTACGATCGTGTTAGTGTGTCAAGGTTTAGAAAAGAATATTTTTTCGAGACTACATTGTGAAGTTAATTAAAATGATCGACCAGTAGTAAAGGGAGGGGAAAAGAGGTACGTGTCAAGTTTGTGCTAGTGTTTGGTGACGAGGTATGTGGAAAAAAAAAAATGAAAGCATGCGAACTTATTTTCCACAAACATATTTCCGATTTTGAACATTAGATTAGAAACAGGATCACACGTAATATTATGAAATTTAGTTGGAAACACGTACGTGATAATAAGTACGTGAAAAGAGCAAGTGGTAGTGCGCGTGGAACTTGTGATTGCATCCATCCTCGACATAAACTTAGTCATCAAAACCATTCATCATTAAACAACGCCTGCCCTTCAGTATTCCTGCATTCACTGACCTGCCACGCCTCGCTTTCACGGTCCCCATTCATCGTGACACCAGCGTAAGGCAGGATGTTGTCATCTTAAAACCT
>NC_087175.1:19523392-19575892 GCF_035594125.1 Scylla paramamosain
GGGTGCTTTCATGGGTACATTTTTTCCTTAACCTTTTAATTGGTACAGCGTCTTAGGGTTGGTAATGTGTCTGGTGTCCGCTTAAGCTTAATAAAGTGTTTGGTGAAAGCTTAGAATGTAATTTGCTTGTAGTCTTTTAACTTGTACTTCGTCTTTAAGTTTGATAGGATGGTCTGGAGGAGGCTTAGAATATAACGTCTTAATTCTTTAGCTACAATGGCGTCTTCTTAAGTTTTATAATCTAAACTGACGCAAAGTTAAGATATAATTTATGTTTAATTCTTTAACTGCCATTTCGTTTTCCCCAAGCTTAATTTCTTCTTATCCTTCAACCACTAAGGCATCTTCTTAAGCTTAATAAAATAATCTGTTGCAAAGCTAAGATATAACTTCTTCCTAAGCTTTTAATTGCTATGGTGTCTTCTTAAGCTTAGTAAACTATCTGCTGTGAGCTTAGAATACAATTTTCTCTTAATACTTCGTCCACTATTTCGTCTCGTTAAGGTTCATAACATGCATAAGTTTCGTGCAAAGTTTTGATATAATTCACTCATATTTCATCTCATTATGCTAAATAAAATTTAGTGCAAAGTTGAAATATAATTTGTCCTTATCTTTCAACTCTTATGCCGTCTCAAGCTAATCATGATAATCTGGTAGAAGCTCAAGGTATAATGTCATTGGCAGACTATATATTTTTCCTCTCTTTCCTTCTCCCGTGGCTGCGGTGGCGATCCCTTCACGAGGCAATTGCTTCTTGGTGTATTTCTGCATCTTCCCTTATTTTCTTATGTTTTTATGTACTCGTATGTATATACGAGTATGTAGGTAGGTAGGTAGGTATATTTTTTTTATATATATCTGTGTATCTGCCTATCTATTTATAAATTATTTCTTCTTTTTTTCTTTTCTTTTTTTCTTTGTTTATCTGTTTATTTATTTATCTATATATCCGTCTGTCTATCTGTTTATTTATTTATCTATCTATCTGTCTGTCTATCTATTTATCTATCTATCTGTCTATATGTTTATCTATCTATTTATATATTTATCTATCTATCTATCTATCTATCTATCTATCTATCTATCTATCTATCTATCTATCTATCTATCTATCTATCTATATATATATATATATATATATATATATTTATATATATATATATATATATATATATCTATATATATATATATATATATATCTGTCTGTCTATCTATCTATCTATCTATCTATCTATCTATCTATCTATCTATCTATCTATCTATCTATCTATCTGTCTATCTAACTATCTATCCATCTACTTACTTACTTACTTACCTACCTACCTACCTACCTATCTATTTATCTGTCTATCCACCAGTAACCTAACTTAACGTAACCCAAAGCAACTTAACCCACCCAAAACCCAAGCATCACTGGGCGGCCAATCTTCATGTACAAGTAATCCCGAGAAGACCATGAAAGAAGACCGCCACTAAATACACCGCCGCCTTAATGCACCGTGAGTTACTGCCTGGACTTAGGAGAGGACACGGCCGTTAGCGTCACCATAACCCATCCTTATGTGTCCGCCTCTCCGCCTCAGCTCAGAAACCGAAATCCACTTAAGACATATTGTACTTGTCAGAGCAAGGCGACGCGACACAAGCCCCGTATTCTTCACTATATTGAAAAGGCTGTAGTTGAAGTGACACGGGTTTTGAAGGGTGTTTTTTTACGGTTCTAGTGACATATTTAAGTTTCTGTATTACTAACAGGAGAAATAGTCTTGAGAATCACGTTAATCATCTCTGTGGCTCTTGAAATTAGTCGTGGTGAGCGAGCAAAACGTTTTTGAAGGGTGTTTTTACGGTTCTAGTGACAGATTAACAAGGTTTTTATATTATTACAGGAGAAATACTCTCGAAAATCTGGCTAATCATCTATATGGCCTTTGAAAATAGTCATGGTGAAAAAGCGAAATGTTTCAGAATTCTCAAACACTTCTGTGCAGCACCTCCACTACATTCGCCTGGCTCTAGTTGAAGTGACACAGATTTTTAATGATTTTACGGTTCTAGTGACATATTAAGAGGATTTATAATTTACTAATAGAAGAAACACTCTTGAGAATCCGGCTAATTGTCTACGTGGCCTTGGAAAATAGTGGTGGTGAGAGAGCGAAGTGTTTCTGAACATGGGCCACAGACACGGCTTGCCTCGTTGCTTTATTTCATAGGTCGTGTACCCTTCCATACTCCCTTACACTGTGTTTTGCTCCCTACCTCCTCTCTTCCCTCCCATCCCTAGCTCTCATCCTCCACTCTTCCTTCCCATCCCAGCCTATCCTCCCAATCTCAATATCTCCTTTTCCACGCTTTCCTCCCATCTCAGCCTCGATCCCTCACCTTCCCTCCCATCCTTAGGTCTCTCCTTCCACGCTCCCCTCCCATCTCAGCCTCGTTCCTTCCACCTCCCCTCCCATCCTCACCTCGTTCCCTCCACGCTTCCCTCCATTTCAGCCTTGTTTAGTCCACCTTCTCTCCCATCCTCACCTCTTTCCTTCCACCTTTCCTCCCATCTCAGGTCTCTCTCTCCACCTTCCCTCTTCCCTCTCCTCTCCTTGCCTCTGTATTCCAAACTGACTTACAAGAACTATTATCCACTTCTAGGAAAGGAGAAACAGCCTGTCTATTAGTGCCACCGCTTGCATTTCTCTCTTTCCAGTGATTCCAGACCTTCAGGATTTTAATACACTTCCCATATAACCTTTGGAAACTAATTTACTTCTGGGAAAAGGGGAACAATAATACTAACACCGCCTCTGTGCCTCGCTCTTCCTCTCTCTCTCTTTCCAGTGATTTCAGAGTTCCAGGGTTTCGATGTAGTGAGGGAATGTTTGGAGGAAAGGATGCGGTACACTCTGAACTCCCTGGTCGCTTCCATATTTCTGCTTCCTAAGATTTGAACGCTTTCATGAGGGAGGTTTCAAGACACTTATCGTTCAGTTTTGGATCATGTGTTTGTCTACAATTTAGGGCTGGCACCTCACTAGGCCTTTTATCAGCTTTTTTTTATATTTTTTTTATCCCTTAGGCAAAGCCCTCTTACGTAAAAAAAAAAAGTCATATGGTGCTTTCGTTTCTCCCTCACAAGAGTTGCCATTATAAAGGCCTGATGTTGGAAAAAGCATCATCTGTATTTTGAGAAGCTTGGAAAGGTAATAATAATTTAAAGGCCACAGAGGTAACTAATCAGGTCCTCAAGGGTGTTTTTCTGATTGATGATACAGAATGTTTACTTACCATCCCTTACCTTACCTTTACGCAAGTGTGTCTTCATGATTTGAGTTATACTTCAACAGGATTGAGTGGAAATCATTGAGTCTTTCAAGAGTGTTGTCCTGATACTCGTTTTCATGATAACAGTGAAAGTTTAAAAGAGATTGTGATGAAAGTAACATACGAGTACATTTCCTAGTCTTCGTCAACACAAGACTTTATTTGGCTAGGAAACAGCAACCGAGACGTGAACGGTGCAGAACATAAGAACATAAGGGAAGCTGCGAGAAGCCTTTTGGCGAACACCCTGCAGTTCCATAATTTGGCTGCATACAAACGCAGTCCATGGCAGAACTTAAGCACTCACAATCCAAAACATTAATGAAGCAACAGAACAAAGAATGAAGGGAAATAACAACAGCAAATCACACAATTAATTAATCACCTAAGATCACCACAGGGATTGGTTACCATCACCGAGGGAACACCATGAAAACCCGGCTGTATATGGAAGCAGCCTTGGAAACCTCAGCAACTTCCAGTAAAGCGTTTTAAGGGTACTGAAGACAAGAGGGAGGAACGTTAGAGAGTGCTGCCCCATACTCGAGGTCACATGTAGACTCAAGATTAAGATGAAAATTTACATATGGCCTTTAAGTACATAAAGAACATAAGAAAACAATGGAATCTGTAATAAGTCATTAGTCCTACACGTGGCAGTCCTCACATTAAACATACCTACCTATTTCCAGCTATCATCTTCATCCATATATTTATGTAATTTTTTAAAGCTCACTAATGTCTCAGCACTAACAACCTCATTACAGAGTTCATCCCATTCATCTACCACTCAATCTAAGAACCATTTCCTTTCTTTCTATTTTTTTTTTTTTAAATCTGACTTTTTCAAATTTCAAGACATTATTTCTTGTTCTATCCTGGTTGCTGATACTGATCTCTTACTAACAACAAATTACCTCTAGGGAAGGGAAGCTTATCATTACGAGCACCGCTGTAATGCCCCTCTCTCCAGTAATGCTGAATTGTCTCTGGATGCTGTGTGAGGATAGCGGCGGTGTAGAAATAAGAAATAAGAACATAAGACTGTAATGTAAGCTGCAAAAGGCCATCAGCTCTACACGTGGCAGTCTCTATGAAACACACCTAACCCACCCATCAGTCCTTCCCACACATTATTTCTCCAGTCTTTTAATTATTGTCACGACACTACAACAGTCAACACGTCGAGGGAAAAAGTAAAAAAAAAATAAATAAATAAATAAATAAAGTAAAAGAAAAGAACAACAACAAAAAAAAAAAAAACTTATAATCTGACTGGGTTTTATCACCGCAACTGCAAATTCATAATAGCGCCGTGGCAAGGAGTAAGTTCATGGATTAACTCTTTATTGCTCTGGTCGTAATTTGTTGACAATCAGAGCTCTGTAGGAAAATAAGAAAAAGAAAACAACTAAAAAAATAAACATCGTACAGAAAGAAAAAAAAAAAAAAAGACGAGATTAATCTTAAATTTTTATTGTGGGGGCATATAACTATTTCAGACAGTCTAGTACAAGAATTAGCGTCTAGAAAAACCGTAGTTAATTACAGGAAAACTTTTTAAACAGAGAAGCTTAAAGCATTTAGGTTCGTATTCCTAAACGCTTCTACTTCCCTTCCTCTTTAACAGACTGTAGTAAGAGTCATTAACGGGGATTTTCAAGGCTATTGTAGTTATTTCAGTGACGATTTAACAACAAATAATGACAATTTAGCTACAATCCTACACTGCAAATGAAAAAGAAAAATCTACCTGCTTCGCCCCCCACCAAACACACACACACACACACACACACACACACACACACACACACACACACACACAATAAAAAAAAAGTCTGTTCTGTGTATAGTAGAAGTTATGATTTTCAAGGGTGTTTATTCATGATTGTAATGATAACTTAACTCTTTCACTGCGACATGCAATACTCCACAACACCACAACACGGTGCACACAATCTTGAGATCCACCTACAAGTAAATGACCAAAAGAGTCAAAGAAAAGATTCTCTAATTTCTAGCCCATAATGTTTCGGAGCGGCTGTGGAACAAGAAGGAGTAACAGTTTAACGAGGTCTCTTAATTGAAACATGAGAACATGACGTAAGAAAACAATGATAGCTGTAAAAACCCATTAGGCCTACACGTGGCAGTCCCTGTACGAAACACATTTACCCGTTCGTGACTAATGAAAAATATACCATTCCGTAATGCCATTGAAAAGATTAACAGGAACTCTACACAACTAACGTAAAAAGCACCACAAAAGAACACGACTGATCCCTTTGGCCTTTGAAAATAATTCCCATGAGAGAGAGAGAGAGAGAGAGAGAGAGAGAGAGAGAGAGAGAGAGAGAGAGAGAGAGAGAGAGGTTATAAGAGCACTCGCCTTACCTTCAGCTCGTCACTGCCATCCGAAATATTGAAGCAGGAAGAAGAACATGGTGCGGGACGATGTCAAAGAGAATGGGTTAGAGGTGACGATCAGGAGAGGAAAAGGGGAAGAAGTGTGGACAGGGAGAGACGGACAGGATGAGCTCGGGAGAAATAAGAGAGGGAGAAAGGGAAAATGAGGGCGGTAGAAGGTTGTGTGGGGGAAGAGGGAGGAGGAAGGATGGCAGAAAGAGAGGGACAGAATAATCAGAGGAAATAGAGAACATGGGAATATCAAAATGAATTAAATAAGGGAGAAAGAAAGGAAAAAAGAGAACACGGTCTGTGATAGGAGATGGACGAGAGGATAGAAGAGAGGGAGGAAATGCGGGAAGGGAGGTGAGTGAGGGAGGAGAGGAGGGGAGGAGAAGGGAGCTGAGTGAGGGGAAGGAGGGGAGGAGGGGAGAATGAATAGGTAGGAAAGTGAGTGAGAGAGAATGGGAGGACGGAGGGGAAGGGAGGTGAGGAAGGACAGGAGGGATCGGAAGGGACGTGAATGGGGAAGGGGAGAAGGGAAAGGAGGGACGCTTGGAAAGAGTAGTGGCCCACTTGTCCTGAGAGAATGGGGTGTGGGTGGTGACGTGTAATGCAGCGCCCTCCTTCCTTTTGAATATGAATCACAGAGGACGGAAAAAAAGGGAGATTGCAGAGAGAGAGAGAGAGAGAGAGAGAGAGAGAGAGAGAGAGAGAGAGAGAGAGAGAGAGAGAGAGAGAGAGAGAGAGAGAGAGAGAGAGATTCCTTATACAAGCAAGAGTAATTCTTTATTACAAAAATTACATACATCAATCGGACAGAAAGGGAAGCTGCCGTAAAACCTAAAGAAGTTATATATAAAAGGTGTATCATATAAAATAACTAGTAAATTAATGAGTATGTAATAATCTTAAGCAAAATATTCGGGTCAGTAGTCAATATACGAGCAGTGATGTATATAAATGCACAGCACAACCTTAAAGAAAAAAAAAAGACAATTGAAACTATTATCTCTTATTTTTGTTAGTAACACTCGCAGCATTTTTTACATAATACAAGAAACACAAAGAACTCTATCATCATCATTACTATTGCCATCATTATCTTCATCAACATCATCATCATCATCACAAAATTTTTCTTCTAATCTTTTGAATTTATCAGCCTTTCGTGTATGTTATCTGATTTTCAATTGCTTTTTCATGACTCTTACGATAGTTCAACACGCTTTGGTAGAAGTTACTGGGGTTTAATTTCAAGGACGTCTTTTCATTATACTTGTGATAATTTGACAAGCTTCAGAAATTTATGAGGTTTTCAAAAAATATTTCATAGTTATAGTGATAGTTTAGCACGCTCTAGTGGAAAATATTAGGACTTTTAAGAGAATTTTCATTTCATAATTACGTATAGTGCTAGTTTAATACGCTTTTTTTTTTTTAAAGATACTGGTCCTTTCATCAGTACCTTCTTAATTATAGTGATAGTTTAACATACTCTAATGAAAGATATTGAGCCTTTCAAGACTATTTTCATGACACTAGCGAGAGATTAACAAAGAATCCAGCACCATCGATGACAAAAACACTCATAAGAACTGACTAATCATCCCATAACCTCCGTGGCCTTTGAAAACAGTCCTGATGATAGACCCAAGCCTTTCAAAATACTGGCATTAATATCTCCAAATCAGCCTCCTCCTCTTGAAACACTGGCGGGAAGAACTGCCTCCTGAGCGCCGCCTGGGGAGTGACTGGCGTAATATGGTCCCGTATGTCTCAGAGCTCCCAAATGACTCCCCGAATGCGTCAATATGTTCCTGTCTCATTGCCACTTCAAGCTGTGGCCTCGTGATTCTTCTCCTTAAGCCAGCAGTGAAGATAGAGTAATGCTGTGTTAAGTTTGGTTAGGTTAGGTTAGTTTTAAGTTAAGTTAGATTAGTTTTGGTTAGTTTAGATTGTTTGTGTGTTTTTTTTTAAGGTAGTTAGGAAAGGAGGTCAGTGTTAGATCTGGTTAAAAAAAGTTAGTTTAGGTTAGGTTAGTTTTAAGTTAGGTTAGGTTTGGTTATGTTGGTTTAGGTTAGATTACATTTGTGTTACATTAATTAAAATAGGAAATAAGCCACGCAGGAGATAGGCTTGCTTAGATTAAGTTAATATAGTTTAGCATACATCTGGTTAGGTTAGTTTAGGTTATGTTAAGTTAATGCTATGTTAGGTTATGTTATTTTGTTATGTTATGTTACTGCCTTACAGCCTCTTGAAACGGTAGCCTCGTGTTTCTTCTTAAGGTATTGATGGAGATAGTTAATGCTGTGTTGGGTTAGTTTTGGTTTGGTTAGGTTAGTTTTAGGTTAGGTTAGGTTAGGTTAGGTTAGGTTAGGTTGGTTAGGTTAGGTTAGGTTAGGTTAGGTTAGGTTAGGTTGGTTAGGTTAAGTTACGTTTGTGTTATGTTACTTAAAATAGGAAGAAGGCGACGTAAGTAGAAGGTAGGTTTGGTAAAGTTAAGTTAAGATAGTTTAGGTTGTGTTAGGTTAGTGCTTTGTTATGTAATGTTATGTTTCTGCATTATTGCCCCTTCATTATGCTGGGCGATGTTTCTTCTTACGGTAGCACTGGGGGAGAATGATAAGTTAGGTTTGGTTGACTTAGTTTAAGTTAGGTTAGTGTTACTGTAATGTTATGTTACGTTCCTTCCTCATTGCTCCTTCAACATGAGGCCTCGTGTTTACTCTCATTAAGGTAACAAGCAATGCAGGTAGAGTAATGCTGGGTAAGGTTTGTTTTGGTTTGATTAGGTTAGCTTCGATTTGGTTAGATTAGGTTGGTTTAGTGCTTTTTTTTTAATGTTGCTAAGAAAAGATTAAGTCAGTGATAGTTCTGGTTAGGTGAAGTTAGTTTAGTATACGTAAGTTAGGTTTGGGTAGTTTTGCTCAGATTATATTAGGGTGATGTCATGTAATGTTATGGCTCCTCTCCCTGCAGGCACGTCTTCTATCCGCTGCTTATTGCGTGATTGATGCTGTGGCGTTATGAGGAGAGAAAGGAGGAGGGGGATGGTTAGTGTGTACGATGGTGAGGGGGTGGAGAAAGAGAGAGAGAGAGAGCGGGGCGGGTAGATAGGCTGGTAGGTTACCTGAAAATAGTAAAATCCTAAATATTAACTCTCCCATTTCATTCAGCGGGTCACTCAGGTCATTCAGCGTACTAAAAGCACCACCACTTACTGACGCAGTGTATTCAGAAGGGCGACTCTTTCTCCTCACAGGATAAGAATGGAAAGGAGAAAGAAACATTTTTAATAGTCCGGTCTTTATTCAGCGTCTGTGTCTGAGAGAGGAAAGTTATTGTGAGTGGCTGTCTTAATGTCTGAATGCCTTACTCTATCTATTTGTCTGTCTGTCTGTCTGTCTAGCTGTCTGTCTGTCTGTCTGTCTGTCTGCGTATATGTATGTTTTTTTCTGTTCGTTTGTATCTCTCTCTCTCTCTCTCTCTCTCTCTCTCTCTCTCTCTCTCTCTCTCTCTCTCTCTCTCTCTCTCTCTCTCTCTCTCTCTCTCCTTGTCTCTGTTTGTATGTTTGTCTGTCAATTTGTTTATTTCTCTCTCTCTCTCTCTCTCTCTCTCTCTCTCTCTCTCTCTCTCTCTCTCTCTCTCTCTCTCTCTCTCTCTCTCTCTCTCTCTCTCTCTCTCTCTCTCGTGTAGTGACAGGCAGTAAGGGACCAACAACAGGCAATACACATCCTAGATTACACCGAGTAACTTTATTGCGCTCTAACTTACCTCTCCCTGAACACACACACACACACACACACACACACACACACACACACACACACACACACACACACACACACTGTGTGTGTGAGAGAGAGAGAGAGAGAGAGAGAGAGAGAGAGAGAGAGAGAGAGAGAGAGAGAGAGAGAGAGAGAGAGAGAGAGAGAGAGAGGTGGACACACTGGCACACAGATAGACAAACTGACAGATGAACAGACAAACAAACAGATGATCAAAAAGACAGACATACAAATATAGTGTTATTTTAGATAACAAAATAAAACGAGTGCGCCTCATTTTCTTATTTTATGGATTGGAGAAATCTGTGCAAAAAACATCTCGCATTTACCTCCGATTTCCTTGGGACTTTCCCTCGATAGGAGAGATATGTGCATGAAAATGGATTTGTTTTAACCAGTAGAATGTAGATAAGAATTTTTATGTTTTTCATTTCATTTGTTATACCAAATTGTATGTGATTTTCTTTTTACCACGAAACGATGAAGATAAAGACAAAAATGTAAGTAGAATGATTTAATACCCTGGAACATAAAAATTTTAATTTTTTCTAGTTCGTGTTCACTCCGCGTTCAAATCGCGTGTTCACTTCGCGTTCGAATCGCATGTTCTTCACCATGTTCACTCAGTCTTGGAGCCGCGTGTTCTTCTTATTGACTCATACACCAAGCCGCGTATTCTTCGTGTTCCTTCCGCCTCCGAGTCACGTTTTTTTCATCGTGTTCACTCCGCTTCCGAGTTCCGTGTCCTTCAGTGTGTTCACTCCGGCCCCGCGTTGCTTTTTCTTCATCGTTTTCACTCCGCCACCAAGTCGGGTTTTCTTTATCGTGTTCCTTCCGCCTCCGAGTCCCGTGTTCACTTCGCCTGCGAATTGCGTGTTCTTCAAAGTGTTCACTCCTCTGTGTCGCGTGTTCTTGAACGTGTTCCTTCCGCCTCCGAGCTGCGTGTTATTAAACGTTTTCTTCCCGCCAACGAGCGCGTGTTCTTCAACGTGTTCTCTTCGCCTCCGAGTCGTGTGTTCTTAAACGTGTTCACTCCTCCGTGTCGCGTGTTCTTTATCGTGTTCACTCCGCCTTTGATTCGCGTGTTCTTGAACGTGTTCTCTTCACCTTTGAGTCGCGTGCTCTTGAACGTGTTCATTCCACCAGGGAATCGCCTGTTCTTCAACGCGTTTTCTTCACCTCTGAGTTGCTTGTTCTTCGTGTTCACTACGCCTGGAAGTCGCGTGTTCTTCGTGTTCACTCCACGCTCGAGTCAAATGTTCTTCAACGTCTTAGCCTTTCGATCGTGTTAATTTTTATCTCCGAGTCTCATGTTCTCTCGTGTTCTCACTCCGCTTCCGAGTCCCGTGTTCTTCATCAGCATTGCGGTTTCTGAATCGTGTTCACCTGTTTTTCCCTGATTTCCATTTTTCCTTTTTATTTAACCTTACAAATACAGCATATAACTATAATGAATGTATTTCTTTTTCTGTTTTCTTTCTCTATGTATTTCTTTTTTTTCTACTCTTTATTCTAAACTTGTAATTGTTTTTTTTATTTAGTTTTTAGAATTTTAAATTCTTTTTAATACTTTTTTTCATATTTCATATTCTGTTTGTTTTATCTTCTATTCTAAACTTACAACTACATTTTTTGAGGGATTTTCTCATTTTTATTATTTTTTTTTAATTTTGTTCTTTTATATTTTGTTCTTTTCTATTTTGCTTTTTATTCTAAACTCAAGAATTTTTTTTTGTATTTTTCTTATTTGTATTTTTTTGTTCATTTTAATTTTGTTCTTTTATATTTTGTTTTCTTCTACTTTCTAATCTCAAGTTAAAATACTGGATTTTTTGTATTTTTTGTAATATTTGTATTTTGTTTTCTTTTAGATTTCTTCAGTTCTACTTTCTACTTTAAACTTAGAAGTAGAACTTTTTGTATTTTCTTATTCCTATTTTTTGTTTTTGTTTTCAATTTTCTTCTTTTATATTTTCTTTTCTTCTGTTTTACTTTCTAATATACACTTACAAATAGAACTTTTTATATTATTTTTATATGCTTTTTATTATTTTTTTTATTTCTTCACTTAAGTTTTATTTCCTACTCTCAACTTACAACTTGAACTTCTTTGTATTTACAGTTTTCTTCGTTTTTATTTTATATTTTATTATGTTACTTTCTAATTCTTTCTGAACTTATAGCTTGAACTTTTTTTTTTGTATTTTTTAATTTATTTTTTTCATTATAAATTCATTTTGTTTTTTAATTCAAACTTACAAATGTAATTATTTTTTGTGTTATCTATTTTTTTCAGTTTTCTCTAACTTTTTTTTTTCAATTTTGTACTTTTATATTGTTTATTTCACTGGTTTTGTTTTGTACTCTAACCTTACAATTAAATATGATTTATATTTTCAGATCTCAATATTCTTTCATTTTCTTCAATTTTGTATTCGAATATTTTTTTTCTTCTGCTTTATTTCCTTCTCTAAACTTGCAGCTCAATTTTTTCTGTATTTTCTTATTTGTATTATTCTCATTTTTCCTCAGTTTTATTCTTTTATTTTTCCTTTTGTGCTTTATTTTCTATTCTAGATTTTAATACTATATTTTTTGTTTTCTTATATATATATATATATATATATATATATATATATATATATATATATATATATATATATATATATATATATATATATATATATATATATATATATATATATATATATATATATATATATATATATATATATATATATATATATATATATATATATATATATATATATATATATATATATATATTTTTTTTTATTATGTTCAGTTTTATCGTTATCTTTTCTTTTCTCCAATTCTTTCTACTCTAAACTTTAAAATTAAACTTTTTCTGTCTTCTTATTTGTTTATTTTTTTCAGAATTTTATTAAATTTTCAACTTTTGTATGTTCATTCTCCTCTTTTACTTTCTTTTCAGTTTTTCCATTAGACATTCCTTTTGTCTGACTTTGTAATTTTAACTTACTAGAACTTTTCTCTTTATCTTGTCCATATTTTTCTTGTTTTCTTTTCTTTTTTATAATACATATATATATATATATATATATATATATATATATATATATATATATATATATATATATATATATATATATATATATATATATATATATATATATATATATATATATATATTGTTTTTTTTCATTTTTTCTTCATTTCCGTTCTCTCATAAATTCTTTTCTCCTGTTTACTTTCTATTCTTAACTTAAAACTATAACTTTTTTTGTATTTTCTTATTTGTATTGTTTTTTTTTTCTGGTTTTATATTTTCTTTTTTCTATTTTACTTTTTACGTTAAACTTACAACTAGACTTTTTTCTGTATTTTCCTTTTTATATTTTTTGCTAATTTTTGTTAAATTTTAATCCTTTATTCTTTTCTAGTTTACTTATACTGTAAAGGCCACCTACACGTTACGACCGCAGATCAGGTTCCGCTCTAATTCCGTTTATCTCCGGCCTCAGCGTTGCCTATAGACGTTCAGTATTACTTTAGCTTTCCCGAGATGTGACAGCGTGTGGACGTGGCCTCTTTATTCAGCGATGAGATTATAGACTGTGCTCCTGTACCCTTCGCTGTGGCATATATCGCAGCAGGATTACAGAAACCCAAGCGACCAAATAAACAAAGGTCAAGGAAGAAAAGTGCATTGCCTCCTGATTGCATGAAACTTCACCTTGACTTCATGGATTCTACAGTTTTCTGAAGTTCTCTTCGGAAGCAACTCCTGAAATGCATTTTTTTTTTACTGCTGTCGCTATAATCTTTACTTTTCACCTTCCATAGACAAGGTTGTTTTTTTATAAATCTAAATGAAATCGGTACAAAAGTTCTTTCCGGAATCAGTTCCTGAGGTTATTTATTTATTTTTCTTAGTAACACAGTCTTGAGTGGCCGTCGCATCCTTTCCCTGTAATGACTCTAATAAAATGCTATATGCTGCATTTGTTTTACCTTTGTCTCTATAATCTCTTCTCGCCTTCCGTAGATAAGTTTGTTCTTTAAAGAGTTTCATGAAATCGGCACAGAACTCATTATCTGCGGACGTCGCCGTCATCTTCACGCTATGAATGTTGCTTCAGCACTGAACTAGATCGTAAGACAATGCCACAGACGCTCACACTTGCGGCCGCCTAAACTAAAACAGAAGCCAGGAACCTGGTGGGTGCAGATTCCGATCGGGCCGCTGACTCGTCCACTTTTGGTCTTACGATCACTCAATACACAGTGAGATTTGCTTACGATTCCGGCAACCGGATCCGAATATCGTAACGTCTTGACATAATCTTAACTTAAACCTTATTTTTTTCTTTTTGCATTTTCTTATATTTTTTCTTTTAATTTATTTTTTTATTTTCTTCTTTTATATTTTGTTTTTATTCTGTCAACTTCCTATTCTGAACTTAGAACTAGTACTTTTTTTTTTTTTTTTTCCTTCATTTTGCCTCTACATTTCCCTTTATACTGGCACCTCAGTGTGTGCCGGTGTGACGCCGCAGCAGCGAGAGTGCGCGGAGCATGGTTGGATTGCCCTGGTGCCTGGTCCAGTCGTCACTATGCTCTTCATCTTCCACCTCCGCCGCCTCTGCTTCGTCACTCCCTTCCTTCTCATACTCTTTGTTGTTGCAGTCTTCTTCTCCTTCATCCAGACTCCAGTAATTCTCTTCACTGTAACTGTGGAACAGTTCCTTCCATTCCTCTTCACTCTTGGATCCGCAACCTTCTTCTTCCGTTCGTTCGTTGTTTAGACTCATCGGTCCTTCACCTTCGTCCATCACGTCATTGACCCACGAGGCCTCCATGCGGTCCATCTCATTTTCCATCCGTGCCATCTCGGCCTTGAGAGCAGCCAGCTCCGAGGCACAGCTCTTCTTCTCTTTCAACAACACATCCGTCTCCTTCTTCATCAGCGTGCATTCCGTCGACAGAATGTCCACGTAGGTGTCCATCACCGTCGGCGGCTTCACTGGCAGGGGCTCCCAGGCCTGCAGGAGACCCCAGAACGGCAGCACGCAGTTGGGACACTTGCACGTTCTTCCAACCCAAGGAGTCTTGCTGTCCGCCATTCCTTTCCCTTCATTGCTTTCACACTTGTCTTGTTTTGTCTCGTCTGCCTGCTGCTCTTCACATTCCTTCTTATTCTCAGTTTCAATGCTGATGGCAAACACAAAGTCTTCCTTCTCTCCGCGCCCCAAGCGCCGCATGAAGTCCGCCACCGTGGTGAGGGTGACGACCTTCCCTCGGTTGTGCTTCATGACAATCTTCACCACCGCCTCTTCTGACCGTTGGTGCGCCTTCAGCAGGCGGGCCACGTCCAAAGCTGCCGGCAGGGAGGTGTACGTCTGCCGCGTGGTGAAGGTCTCCTCCCAGTGGAAGTTGAATGCCGCCACTTGCTTGTAGGAGGCGCAAGGCACGCAGCGCCATAACCAGCCAGACTTTTGCACGGACACTTTCACCTTGAGGGGCGTGGTGTGTGGGGCACCGGCGGCCTCCACCACACACACGCCGCGCATCTCACTGTTGTCTGCACTCACGGTTTTCATTTTGTCTGTCTTCTCTGTCATCTGTATCTCGTAGGGGGGTATAATATTTCCTTTGACTTGTATCTGGCAGGGGGTATCATATTCCCCCCTCATTTGAATTTTCACACGCCAGATGAGACTCGTAACCAACTCCAAGCTCCCTTGTAAGTGTTTCTGATTGGCCGCCCTGCTGCTCCCATTCCTCTGATTGGCCGCCCCGCTACTTTCGTATGTCTGATTGTACTCCTTGTTTCTTTTCACGTTTTTTAAACAATGAACATGGGTATTTATTCCACTTGATCAGTGAAATAAAGCACTAGATTAATTTACTTCATTGGAAGTAAATTAAAGCGTAAGGAAAATACATAAATTCATTCTATTAGATGTATGTAGTAAGATACAGTATATTAATTTGCGCTTTTAGATGTATGAAGCAAAGCAAAAGAAAAGCAGCAACGCAAAAACAATAGATAAGTTATTGGATCTATGAGGTAAAATAAGACACATAAACATATTCTATTGGATCTACGAAGCAAAACAAAATAAATCAACTTTATAACATCTTTGGAACGACAACAGGAAATTAATATATTCTGTTGGATCTATAAAGTGAAAAAAAGGATATGTCAATTGCTTGTATTGCATCTGTGAAGCAAAACTGAGACAGGTGATAAAAACTAACACATCTTTGGCTCTTGCATCATGCTGGTAATGTGGGGTTTGACATGTTGCTGTGTGTGTGTGTGTGTGTGTGTGTGTGTGTGTGTGTGTGTGTGTGTGTGTGTGTGTGTGTGTGTGTGTGTGTGTGTGTGTGTGTGTGTGTGTGTGTGTGTGTGTGTGTGTGTGTGTGTGTATTGAGTGTGGCATTGTAAGTGTTCGTGTTATTTAGTTATTAGTGAGGTCTTTATTGTTTTAATTTGTTTAGTATACCCGTTTAGTTAGTTGTAACATTGAGTTGTTGTGTTGACGTGGGTTTGTATTCTGTTCGTGACTGAGTGAGTGTGTTTGTGTGTTGTGGTAGTAAGTGTTATTTTTTTTCTAATTTGAGCTCTGTCTTATTGTGTTAGATTGTTGAATGTTGTGTGTGTTGTGTGTGTTTCTGTTTGTGTTCATATTATTTCATCATTCTTGTTGTGTTCGCTTTATGGTATTAGTTTATTTGTGTTAGTGTTTGGATTTTTTTTTTTTGTCTGTTACAGAATGCGTGAGTGTGTTCGTATATAATGTGTATGAGCATGCAACAGTGTTATCGTTAGGGTTAGGTAAGCTTTAGTGTTTGTGCTGTTTTTTTTTTTTGTGTTATGGTGTTTTTTTTTTTATGTTAGTGACAGTATTGTGTTTGTTAGTGGGTGAGTCATTTTTGGATGAGTGTAGCGTCAGTGTTGGTATGTTGTTAGTATGTTGTGTTACTATTAATATCAAGATAATAATGATGATGATGATGATAATAATAATAATAATAATAATAATAATAATAATAATAATAATAATAATGATAATAATAATAATAATAATAATAATAATAATAATAATAATTGTTTAGGATCGTTATTGTGATATTAATCGTTCAAGTACCATGTCATGACTTTAATGATGTTCAAGAAACAACGACAAAGTCAACCGAACTTTACGATGATGCCGTTGTGTAATCAAAGGTTCAGAATTTGTTTATTACCGTTTCTCTCTTCTCGTATGACATCATGAAGTATACAAAAAAAAAAAAAAATGTATAAAAAAGAAAGATTTAATGATTATTTAATGGAAACTGTTTAAGTATATAGTGTTATTTTAGATGCCAAAATAAAACGGGTGCGCCTCATTTTCTTATTTTATGGATCAGAGAAATTTGTGCAAAAAACATCTCGAGTTTACCTCCGATTTCCTTGGGACTTTCTCTCTACAGGAGAGATATGAGCCATGAAAATGGATTTGTTTCAGGCAGTAGAATGTAGATAAGAATTTTTATTTTCATTTCATTTGTTATGCCAAATTGTATGTGACTTTTCTTTTTTTTTTTTACCACGAAACGAAGAGGAGAAAGAAATAATGTATGTACTTGTAACAAAAGTGTAAATAAAATGATTTTATCCTCTGCAGTATACTTTAGAATTATAATTTTCTTCTACATGTTTACTTCGCGTTCGAGTCGCGTGTTTTTCGTGTTCATTTCGCGTTTGAATCGAATGTTCTTCATCGTGTTCAGTTCGTTTTCGAGTCGCGTGTTCTTCGTATTCACTCCTCCAAGTCGCGTGTTCTTCGTATTCACTCCTCCAAGTCGCGTGTTCTTCGCTTTCATTCTTCCTCCGAGTCACGTGTTCTTCGTGTTCACTCCTCCAAGTCGCGTGTTCTTCGCTTTCATTCTTCCTCCGAGTCACGTGTTCTTCGTGTTCACTCCTCCAAGTCGCGTGTTCTTCGTGTTCACTCCTCCAAGTCGCGTGTTCTTCGTGTTCACTCCTCCAAGTCGCGTGTTCTTCGCTTTCATTCCCCCTCCGAGTCACGTGTTCTTCGTGTTTACTCCATCTCCGAGTCAAATGTCCTTCGTGATCACTCAGCCTCCGAGTCCCGTGTTCTTCAATGTGTTCACTCCGCCTCCGAGTCCCGTGTTCTTCAATGTGTTCACTCCGCCTCCGAGTCCCGTGTTCTTCAATGTGTTCACTCCTCCACCGAGCCGCGTTTTCTTCATCGTGTTCACTCTGCCACCGATTTCCATTTTCTTCATCATGTTCACTCCGCCATCGAGTCGAGTCTTCTTACTTTTGTTCACGCTGCCTCCGAGTCGCGTGTTCTTCGTGTTCACTTCCTTTTCCATGTTATGTATACGAGAAAAACACACTTAATTTCGTTCAGGTAATTTTCATGCCCACAAAAAAAAAAAAAAAGGGGGCATCATTTGATCTGTTTCTATATCATAACAAAGCATGTGACCGGAACTGGTAAAATTTATATACGAAATAGAAATAGTAGTGGAACTTATTTTTCCACTCTCCTCTATCTACGTATCTGTTTTAATTTGTATTTCCTGTTCTCAAATGCTGCTTTATGGGAAAGAAAGATTAATCGTTGTTCTATTTTACTATTTCTGTATTCTGCATTCGTCAATCATTTGTTTGCGTGGTGGAAATATTACTGGAACCTATGCACTCATAACTTTTCTTTGATCCTGTTATTTAGAATCTCAGTTATCGTTTTGTGTGTGAGAGAGAAAAGGCAATATATTATTTGAAGTTCACAAGTCTGCATTTCAATAAACCATCTAAGAAGAATTATGAATTTATTTACGTGGTGGAAATAGTATTGGAACGTCCATTTACACTTTTCTTTAAATCTTCTTATATGAATTCTGTTTTATAATTTTGTGTGAGGTAAAAGGCGATTTGTTATTCTACATTTATAATTCCTCATTTCAATACACTGTCTTAGGAGAGTTGGCTAAAGTACGTAGTGGAAATATTATTGGAACCCTCGACGTCCACTGAGTCCCTCCCTTCCTTGCTGTCGTCATTCACGCCGTGTTGTGGGAAGTGATCTGAGCTGCGGGCGTGTTAAAAACCATTAATACTCTCAACTGATCCTCGTGCGGGGCGTTTTGTTGTCCTGGGAGGAGCCTGGTGTGTCTGAGGGAGGAGCTGCAAGACTGGACAGCGGTAGACTGGGGAATGTGTGAGTATTGGTTGAAATGTGAATAGTAAGAGTGACATGGCGGCTTGTGTAAAGGAGTTGTGTTTGTTATGGCCTTTTTATATTGTATTTTCTGGGTGTGTCTTTCATTGCTTTGTTATGTGAATGGCTGGTTTGTTTTGGTGTTTTTGAAGTGTTGTTTTGAGCTTGCAACGGTAAATGGTTAGGTTAACGAACATCAAGTATGCCCCGTTTTCTTTTCTCGATCCCCGATTTGGTAAGCTGCGCAAACTACCGTACACGTCGAGATAACCGCCGCGCTTAAGGTTTGGCCCCGTTAACAGTGCAGAGTTTTTCGGAAGTAGATCTAACCGTACGTTATAAGGGTGGTTGTGTTCTCAGCCTGGTTCTCATTGGTTTATGGCAAGTGGATGTCTGGTGCTTTGTACTATTAAGGGTGCGTGTGATTAGCCGGTTGTTAGTGTGTTTAATCAATAACACTCCTTGGTTAAAAGTACATCTTGTCACGTTAACGATTGTCAAAAATGGCTTGTTTGCCTCCTTAGCTCCTTGCCTTCCTAAGTTCCTAACTACCGCGTTTAATATTTGGCCCCGTAATAGTGCAGGGCTTTTCGGAAGTAGAGGGAACCGAATGTTATAGCCACTAATCATGGCGCCTGTGTTTAAAAACTCATTGATGCGTAGCACGTGAATGTCTGGCTTTATTCTATTTATGGAGCACATGATCAGCCAGTATTTTTGTAGTTTCAACCAGCAACAGTCCGTGGTGAAAAGCGCATCTTCCCATTGTTGAGTTAGGAATGATTGTTACGTTAACGAGCGCCGGGGATGCCTCGTTATCCTTCCTGATTCCCCGTTAGCTAAGTTAGAGAGAGAGAGAGAGAGAGAGAGAGAGAGAGAGAGAGAGAGAGAGAGAGAGAGTTGTTGTTTGATTAATTTATTGTGCATGGAAACGCGGCAGTCTACAGAAATACACCGTACAAATATTCCTGACAATATAAACTGACAATTCAAATAATGACATCATGAAGGCAAGCAGGTTATGGTGAGGCAGCGTTGCAGAACATACGTATCACAGGCAGTGACAGCAAACATAAAATGGAATAACAATTGAGCGTTTATAAGTTGAAAGTAAATAATACAACATAGAACTGGTGATATTTGAACTTCAAAAGGCAAGGTGGACAGTTAATGAGCAAAAAATTATGAAGAGCTAACATCCGCCCAACTGTGGGTGGCGGGTCATGGCGAGGTACAGATAATCGTCCTGCGGCAGGTACTGGCACACGTCTAGGAAAGGCTGTCGCGTGGTAGCAGGTCTCCCACGAGAGAGAGAGAGAGAGAGAGAGAGAGAGAGAGAGAGAGAGAGAGAGAGAGAGAGAGAGAGAGAGAGAGAGAGAGAGAGAGAGAGAGTGGAATACATACTGATTATTGAAGAAAACCATCATAAAAAAAACTCTTCCTTTTCTTCTCACATTCGAAAACATCCCAGAGAGGGAAGAGAGAGAGAGAGAGAGAGAGAGAGAGAGAGAGAGAGAGAGAGAGAGAGAGAGAATGTGGAATAAATAAAAAAAAAACAGTTCTCCTTTTTCTTCTCATCGAAAATTTCCCATCCGAAAAAATACAACCGTCCAACACCACCCACAGATACCCAGAACCACACACACACACACGCACACACACACACACATACTAATGAAAAACCCTGTCCCTGAAATGAAAACTACACCTACTTCAAGCAATCCAATAACAAGCAAGGCACGCCGGTCATTACATCCCTCACACTTCCCAGCACGGCAGCACTTCTCTCCTCCCCTCCCCTCTCCTCTCCTCTCCTGCTGCTGCTGCCACGGGAGACGTACCCTGTGTCACTCCGCGCGGGAAATGACTCGTATTCAAGTGTCCTTCCGATGAATAATATCACTGATTTTGCATTATTGGATTCTCAGCATTTTTCGGCTTCTTTCTCGGGGTTAATGAAATTGTCGTGCTTCTTTGACGCGAGGAGGTGAGGCGGCGAGACGCGGGGTGAGTGAGAGAGAGAGAGAGAGAGAGAGAGAGAGAGAGAGAGAGAGAGAGAGAGAGAGAGAGAGAGAGAGAGAGAGGGCGGAGTCTAGACAAGTAAATCCAAGGTAAATGTATTTTTCAAGTTTAGATAAAAAATACGGAGAGAGAGAGAGAGAGAGAGAGAGAGAGAGAGAGAGAGAGAGAGAGAGAGAGAGAGAGAGAGAGAGAGAGAGAGAGAGAGAAAGTCTTAGGTAAAGTAAATAGATGAGGTAAATATTTTGAGGTTTTGATAGAAAGTGAGATACAAACAAAGGAAGGAAGAGAGAGAGAGAGAGAGAGAGAGAGAGAGAGAGAGAGAGAGAGAGAGAGAGAGAGAGAGAGAGAGAGAGAGAGAGAGAGAGAGATAACAGGATGGTGATGAATTTAATTTCCGAAGACTCTCGTTCCTTTCAAAGAGAGAGAGAGAGAGAGAGGAGAGAGAGAGAGAGAGAGAGGAGAGAGAGAGAGAGAGAGAGAGAGAGAGAGAGAGAGAGAGAGAGAGAGAGAGAGAGAGAGAGAGAGAGAGAGAGAACAATGAATTTAATTTTGGAAGACTCTCATACCCACCACCGCCTCTTTCAAACCACTAAACGTAAGACTCGCATCAGCAACCTTAATAATTCCATCGTTTGCATCACTGTTGCCTCCTTGGGGATACGGGGAAAAGAAGACGGGCCACCAGCTTTTTCTTTCCCTTCCCACTGTGTTTCTTCTTTCCTTGGCGAGAACTGTCAGCTTAGAAACCTTCCTTAATACTGCGAAGGTCGTGTATTGTCGTGTTTACTGATACGACAAAGACAGGACTGGCTACCAACTTTCTCCTGCCAATGTGTTCCTTCTTCCCTTCTTTGCGAGATATGTCATATTTGGAGTATATTTTGGAGTATATATTTGAACTATACGACCCACCAACTGTCACTCTTCCCTCCTACTGTACTTCCTTCATGTTATCTTCCTTATTTGCCTATTAATTTTCAGCCTTTTCTAAAAGAGGGAGGGAGAAAAGAGCCACTTCTCGTGATATTCAGAAATCGAGGTCGCGGGCTGTGTACGAGTAACTTAAAGGCTCAGAAAGGAAACCAATCACCGAGTCTCTTGCCCGTTGCAGCCCCTCCTTGCCAGCCACGCCGCACGCGTACCCGGCGCCCCAAAACACTTACTGCGGGGCTCATTAATGTAAATTGACGTCATTAGATCAGAGTGGATTAGAGAGAGAGAGAGAGAGAGAGAGAGAGAGAGAGAGAGAGAGAGAGAGAGAGAGAGAGAGAGAGAGAGAGAGGAACTAGACAAGTGCAAAGTAAATTTTTCAAGATTATGGGAGAGAGAGAGAGAGAGAGAGAGAGAGAGAGAGAGAGAGAGAGAGAGAGAGAGAGAGAGAGAGAGAGAGAGAGAGAGAGAGTAGCCGCCGAAGGTCAAGGTTTTAATTTTCTTTTTGTGTATATGGAGCACCGGCCAAGGGCAACAAAATTAGGTTGTGCATTCCCTTTACAAAAAAAAAAAAAAAAAAAAAAAATGTAGAAAGTTGTGGGACGCCTGCACGCTATTGTGGAGTATTGGAGGGCGAGGTGGTGAGGCAACGCGGCGCCTTCCTGGGAGGTGAACGTGCGTTGTGGCCGCCACCTGCTGGGAGAACCAACTGGGGCATTACTGAGGTGGCGTGCTGGTCCCCGCTGCTCACTTGCCTCACGACGCCAAACTTTTGCATTGCCTTACCAAGTGGTATTCAATATTTCTTCCCCTCACGGCACACCAAGCCAGGCGCTAAAATGGGCAAGGCATCAACTTTTAAATTGTGAACCTAATGAATGCTAATTAATCTTCATACGCCCTCAGGAATAAAAGTGGTGTGCCTCTACAAACAGGGTATAATATAAATTCACAGTCATTAACCCATAACATTTGCCAGTCATACTCATAGATGACTGACATATTTACCATGTGCACGCTGTTTGTAGGAGGATCAGTCTTCCTTCATGGATTCCTACCGCACACCAGCACTTCGCGGCACGCACGCTGGTTGAAAATCACTGCCCTTAATTCTTTATTTCCATAACCACAACTTTTTAGACACTTGCTCTTTCGTACTACAGTCTCATAAATAGTTTCGTAGTCATAGAAGTCTTCCTGCTGTAGATCCCACGTCAGTGTTGCGTGCCGCGGCTCCCCAGGCCTTCTCTCACTCATCGCCTTCCCGCCGTCTTGGCGCGGTTCTTCATTTCCGGATCATGTCGGTCTTCAGCGTCGCCAGATACTCGGCACCGTCGTAACATTCCCGCTGTTTACGCTTCTCTACCAATTCTTCGTAACCTCTCCTGGTGAGCGACACTTGTTCCGCAATGAAATTCCTTTCCTTTCAATACGTTAGTTTTTTTTTCTCTCTTTTTCCGTCTCTCCAGCGCTTCACTTTTTTTGCCGCCTCTTTTGAAACTCTTCTCGGCTTTCAAAGGAGACGTTTTATTTCTTATTTTTCCTCGAAAGTCTGTACCAATTTCTTCCAATAAACACTGAGCGCATTATTCGCATCATAATTTTCTTGCAACAGTTGGTGCTCGAGTGCATTTCTTCCCCGCCGCAAGCTGTCCCCGGCAGCGACAGCCCGGTGCGGCGCCGCTCCCAATCATCCTTCATCTCTCGCTCTTTTCCCACACCACCTCCTCGTTCCTCTCACGGGGTTTTCTTGAGGAGCTGTTTTTGATGTCTTAAAGCTCTTTCTTGGAAGGCTCTTTCTTCCATTCTGATTCTCATATTGCGACTTTTCGCCGAGAGGAATTCTTGGTGTTGTTTTCGTCTTTTTCTATCCTGTGCCGGTCTATCTTCGTGCTCCTGACTTCAAGGACGACTTCCTGGTTTAATTTGGCCATTCTGCTCCGCTCTTTCTTGATGTCTCACACTGGGCGTGGCTGTGGAGGACGGCTTACAGACACTGGAGTATCAGGCTGGTCATTCAGTTAATTCTGGCTAAAGCAAGAATTGTCTTCACTGTATAATGGTGTTTTCTCCGCTCATAGTGAGTTAATGTTGCATTGTTTTGGTACTGTGATTTTGATTATACCAATCCTGGAAGAGAGAGAGAGAGAGAGAGAGAGAGAGAGAGAGAGAGAGAGAGAGAGAGAGAGAGAGAGAGAGAGAGAGAGAGAGAGAGTCACGATCATTATTGTTTCCTAGTTTCATTGATGTAGTGAGGTCATCTTACATAATTAACTACCGTTAGTGTTCAAACAGGCTATCAGTTAGATGAAATCGCATCAGTTGTTACAAGACGACAACGTGCCTAACCTAACTCAACCTATCTTACAGCTTCCCTTAATGTCTGGACTCTTAACATTCACAAGAGGTTAGTTGATCGCTAAGCGTGTGGCGCAGCGCGGAACACAATGCTAAAATCTAAAATAGCCAACCACAAGACAAGTGATACGGACGCTGTTCGGAGCTTCGGAACATCATCATATGAAACTGAGTAGAGAAAAATTCATATAGTTTTGCTAAATGTCAAAGTAGATACGTGAATACGAGTATGTAGATAAATAGATGAGTAAATCAATATAAAAGTTGAGTTGAAATAAAGGTACGAGAAAAAATTAGATAGCTTTGATAGATACGAGAGTAGATAAGTATGTGAATATTGTAAATGAATAGATCAACCAGGCAGCATAATATATCCGAGTGGTGTGCGGGGACTGCGAGGCGCGTGTGTGTGCGTGACTGCAAAGTGACAGGCTTTCAGGAGCGGGTAATGTCATTGTCATTCCTGTCTCAGCGAGGAGAGGCAGACCCCGATCACCGCGCCGGGAAAATGTTGTGCCCACCAACAGCAGGAGGCGACCTGTGTATGTGTGTGTGTGTGTGTCCCTAAGCCTTGGTCAGCAAGGGGCGAGGAGGATAACTGTGCTCCTCGCCGCTATATATTGTGTCTCCTTCACTCTTGGGTCCCTTGGTCTTTCCTCCATGAGCTGTCAGGTGTTGCGAGGAGACTGGCGGCAGGTCAGGGGACTTAACACTGAGGGGAAGGGAGAGCAGTGGCAGTGAGTATTGAATCTTGCTCTGCTTCAAGACTTCTTGTTTGAGGGAAAAACAAGGACAAGATGCATAATATAATCACATATTATATATTTTTCACATCTTTTCGGACATCATAAACAGTTTTTGTCGCTTATTATATTTCTTAATGATTTTCTCTATATTTGACGGATTAAAAATGTCCTACTTTCCTACTATGTATTTTTAATTGGGTAAATTCTTAAAAATATATCCGTTATTTGTTTAACTTTACGTTCATAATTTCTGCCTCCTTGCTTGCCTGTCTGTCTGTCTCGTGATCTGCTCAAGAATTCAAGAGGACAGTCAGAAAAGGCAAGGGTCAGGATTCCCGCTCCTCTGACTTACTTTAAAGGACTTCAGGTTGTAATGGAAATTTAAGGTGGCGAGGACATTAAAAGCTGTCTGTTGTGCCGCCTCCATCGTGCTGAGAGAGAGAGAGAGAGAGAGAGAGAGAGAGAGAGAGAGAGAGAGAGAGAGAGAGAGAGAGAGAGAGAGAGAGAGAGAGAGAGAGAGAGAGAGAGAGAGAACAAGTTTGATGACCAATAATGAAAGAAAAATGCATCGAGTTACGTGTGTGTGTGTGTGTGTGTGTGTGTGTGTGTGTGTTGTATTTCGTACTCGTGCAGTGTCATGTTATTTTTTATTTTTTTTTTATTTGTAAGGAAATATTTGAAACCGTTTACATTTCACCACCACCACCACCACCACCAGCACTATTACCATCACCTCAGGCCTTCCTCCCGGCCGCCCTCCCTTCCTCCCTCCCTCTAATGGCGCACCAGACGCACACTTTTGGCGACGAGTGTGTCAAAAGCGTTTCCGATGATAAAACTGGTAACAAATGCGCGGAAGTTTGAATTACTGCGTTACTTCTGCGCCGCGTCGAGCCATTACGGGTGAAATGCTGCTGGAACACCTCCGCCCCGGCCGGTCATTTGGCGATTAGGGTGATTAAGGCGCAGGTGTGGCCGCGCAAAACTCACGGAAAAGAAAATTGTGTGAGTTATGGTGCCGCAACACTGAGGGTTTAAGAGTGTTGCTACTTCTTCCGCTCAGAAATTTGCTTGAAGTGTTATCGAACTCTGTGTCTTAAGCATGTCGTATTATTACAAAGTCATGTGATACCTGATTGTAATAAAGAATAGATAGTAAAAACAGTAATACGGTAATGGTAATATGCTAGTGCTGCTTCTCCTGGCCAGAAACTTGTGTGAGGTAGGATAGAAGTCTGCCTCTCAGTTTAAGCAAAGCACTAAACCAGAGAGTCACCCAGAAGCGTAATACAATAAACAATAGATAGTAAAAAGAGAGAGGAATTAAGAGTGCTGCTTCTCCCGCCCAGGAGCTGACGTGAGGTGAGCTGCAAGCCTGTCTTAAGCCATCCAGAAGCCGAATGTTTAAATGAGAGATAGTAAAAATAATAATAGTAAAGGTAATAGGAAACTGGGGTAACGTAACGCTAAGTCAAGAACTGCAAATAAATTTTAAAGACACGTTAACATTAATACAGACCATTGCATATTTCATAACTCCACGCACTAACATTTATTTATCTCCTCAGTGTGCAGCGAGTGAGGTAACGGCGAGGCGAGGCAGGGCAGTGTGCGAGAGAAGCAATAGGCGAAACAAGGTAAAGAAGTGAGGATTTTTCTTTTAATCTTAAGGTCGCATGTATGATAATGTTTTCCTTGTGGGTAATGCAGGTTGGCAAGAGGCGAGCTAAGGTGAAATGTGCGGATTTTTTTTTTTTGAGATGTACTGATTTTTGTTAAAGTGCTTACGATGGCACCATTTTTGTTACGGGTGAAGCAAGTTGGTTAAGGCCCACGAAGACTGAGATCCGCTTCACTGCCGCTCCACAGAAAAGACTGGCAGGGATGTGTTGTGAGGGAATTGGCCAGTTGAACTCTACAGGTGTATTAGTATCCGTCTCATGCTGTCGACCTGTGTGTTTCCAGCAGGGAAGTCTAATTGGGAAGTGCTGTAAAGGGATCGGTCAGCTGTGTACTGGTATCCCTCTCATCTTGTCTACCTGTGTGTTTCTATCTTCGCACGATTGAAATGCTTAGAATAGTGGCTCTTAATCTGGGATACCTGTACTGCCAGAGGTCATCCAGATGTCAAACCAGGGGGTAGGAAATATGACGTCTATTTCACGGCCACGAGTATATTTACCAAAAGACTGTAAAATCGAGTCGAGAACTGATAATTCGGCCGGTTGGATGGTCCAGGTATTACATTTCCTGAAAAACGTGTGGTACTTAGCACTGCGAGATTTTGCGTGAAAATTCGAGACTTTGAATAATTTGGTTCAGTAATGGAGCAAATATATTTATTGAGCTAGCTTTGTTTCGCTGATCAATTATCACTACATATTTTTTGAGAGGATGTACTAGAAAATGCTGTAAAATCCAAGTGTAGGTACCGGTTAAGAAACACTGGCTTAGAGTAAAATCAAGACATTAATGGAACTAAAATAACTAACTTTGTGGAATCTCCTCTAAGAACGATTTTTTTTTTCTTTTTTCTTTTTTTTTTAGGAGACGGCATTGTTTATATCGATTACCAAGGTGCCAGTCTTGTGACGCACGCAACCACTGACCTCCTCTCCTGGCTCTCGTCTTCCAGCAAACTCTAAGGTCCTCTTTCTCATCCTTCTTCCACTTTTCCCTCTTGTCAGCCCTCCAAGACTCCCGCCACACAGAATCTTCCAGCCATATATTCTTGCAAACTTTGACGTTCCTTTTCTCTTCCTCCACGTAAACTTCCTAGTAAGCAAAATCCTCCTCCTTCTTTCCACTCTTCCTAGTAAGTAATCTCTCTTCTTCCTTTCACTTTTCCTAGTAAGCAATCTCTGGAGATCCGTTTTCTCTTTCTCACACGACATGACCCAGAAACTTGAATCGTCTTCTAAATTGTTTTCTTATGCATTTCATTTGTTCTTTCCTTTCCAAGTCGTTTCTTACTAAAACATTTCTTCTCTATTTCTTTTTTTTTTTTATGTCCTTGACCAGATAAACCAACCATTTTTTTAATCTCTCTCAGTACACGACCCAGTAAGCTTAAATATCCTCTTTTGCATTTAATTTGTTGTCTCTCAGCTCTGTCCAGGTCTTTGCTTAATAAACATTCCTATCTATCTTTTCTCTCACATGACATGACTTTGAAACTTTCATGGTCTTTTTCGTATGCATTTCATTAGTTGTCTCCGCTCTCTCCAACTCGTCGCTTACTAAACATTTCTTGCCTAATTCTTTTTCGTGCCCTTGACTAGATTAAATTAACTTTTTTTTTAATCTGAAACTTCTTCTATTTGCCTGCCTTCCTGGTTCATAAAAAAAAAAGGTGTCAAAAAGAAACGAAAAAGAAAAGAACCGAGAGAGGAAAGGGAAGTGGGGCTGATGGAAAACATTTCTGAGGAAGGACTCAAGTTGGCGTCCTGTGATCTAAAGGTGGAAGGAAGAGGAGAAATGACGGAATAGTGAAGGTGTGGAGGTGCACTGAACTCTGCGCTGGGGACGATGTGAACCAGTTAATGTATTTGTCATGGTGGAGTGCAGAGTGAGAGAGAGACTGAGGTGGGAGTAAGATTGGGAGTGGAAGAGAGAGATAGAGGTGTGGATGGCCAATATCTATGGAATGGAAGGAGAGGCGAAATGGAGGAAAGGGTGGAAGAGAGACGCGGGTGAGATGGAATCCGTATTAAGTGGAGGCAAGAGTGAATAGAAACAGGGATGAAGTGAAGAGATTGTGTAGCCAGTTGAAATGTGTGTGAATATCAAATATAGACAGGATTAAGTCTAAACAGATAAAATTTAGGCAGTTAAAATATGCACAAAGATAAAAGTTTAGAGATAAAAGTTTTGACATAGAAGTTTAGACGGGATAAAATTTAGATAGGTAAAGTTTAGACAGAAATTTAGACAAAATAGAGTGTGGACAGGAATAAAACGTAAACTGATAAAGTGTACACAGGAATAAATCGTAGAACGGAAGAAGAGTGACAGATTAAATGTAGATAAAACAAAGTAAAGACAGATGAAATAAATGCAAGAATATAACATTTGAAACACCACTGACTAACAACCTGGAGAACAATATTAATACATAACAACATATGCACGCACCTTTTAACAATAAATGCATGCACCTGTTATCCTCAACCTTGTGTATGGTGAAGCAGGAAGGGCAGTGAACAATGTGAGCCGTGACTTAACTAACAGCAGCAGGGTTAGGCGGAGGCGAGGCTGGGCTGGTAACGTTGAGGGAGACAACTGATACGAGTGAATGTGTTTACCTGCATGCTGTTTTCCGTGTTCTGTTATGTCAGAAGTTATTTTATATATATGTTTATCTCTATTTGTTTATTTAATTGTTTATTTTTGTGGCGTGAATATACTAATTAAGTAAAGGTTTGTTCTGTTGATGTGTTGAAAATACTACTACTACTACTGCTGCTGCTGCTGTTGCTACTACTACTACTACTACTACTACTACTACTACTACTACTACTACTACTACTACTATTACTACTACTACTACCACCACTACTACTACCACCACTACTAACACCACCACCACCACCACTACTACTACTACTACTACTACTACTACTACTACTACTACTACTACTACTACTACTACTACTACTACTACTAACAAATAAAAGTATAGGTAACAGTAATGATGATTATAGCACTAATTCTGGTAAGAAGGTGAGAAATATGCTTTGAAACAGTGTAATATTACGTTTTATGAAGTGGATGGCGGGATGTGGATGGTAATAGCTGATAGGAAACCAATAAATACGTTTTCCGATACAGTTTCCTATATCATGTAGTGTTTAAGGAGGAAAGAAGGGTTGAAGTTGTAAAGAAGAAATATGCATGAAAGTATGTCTATTTTCCGTTTTCCCATTAAGTACAGTCGCGGCCGAAAGTCTGTTCACGTGGCGCATTCTATTCCGCTAATTGAAGCGTCTTACCTTCATCGTGAGTCCTCTGATAAGTGCTAATTCTAAGGGGGTGGGGAGGGACGTAAGACTGAGGGAAGACATCAAACACAGTGCAAGTGAAGGTGACAGGTTACAAGACTTTTGACCGCTGCTGTACGTGTCATGCAATAATAGAACGAGCGACGGGGGGAGTAGCAAATGTAACTGTAGAAAAATGGTTGAAATTTGTTTAGATGGAGTGGGAATGATGAAAAAGAAGAATAAATAAATAAAAAATAGATAAAATATGAACCTGGTATTTCCTGTCGTATTGTGTATTATGCTCCATGTCAACAGAGAATATTTGTGGCGTGGAGACAAGGATATAATAAACATTCGATCGACATAAAGGGAACGATACGAAAGAACGCATTTTCCACCGAGTTTTATAGCATACGGTGTGTCAGGGCGAAGAAAGGCGTGGAGTTACGACACCGCCACAACTCAAAATAGGAACACGTATTTAGAAACGCTTTGCTCTCTCACCACGACTATTTTCAAGGGCCACAGAGATGATTAGACGGATTCTCAAGTGTTTCTCCTGGTAATAATATAGAATTCTTGTTAATCTGCCACTAGAACCATAAAAAAAAAAAAAAAAAAAAAAACACTTCTATTAGTGGAGGTGTGGTGCAGATGTGCTTCAGAATATGCTCCTTGGATATGTAACACTGCAGGAGTTACGAGAAAGCACTACTTCCCCAGAATCGAACTCGTAACCTTCCCCACCTTGAGATCAGCACTTTACCACACAGCCAAGCGGGATCAGGGAAGGAGAGAGAAATGTAGCAAACTGTAATGTACGTAAATGGAGGGGATGAAATGACTGAGATGCGACTAATGCACTGAGAGATACACGAAAAAAAAAAAGAGATTATTTTCCCTACAATGTATAATGAGTTGAGTAAATGAAGGCGGAAAGAAAGCGGGAGGATAATGGCCATTGCAACGTGGATAAATGCAGGGATAAAACGGCCAGAGAAGCGCGACTAATGCACTGAGGGAAATGTGTTGAGGGGAGAGAGAAAATCGAGAAGGAATGCACTTAAAGATGAGTTAACGGCAAGAATGTGAGTGAGAGCGGAGGGAGAGAGTGGGAGTGTGAGAGGACGAGCACCTGCACGCCGGGAGAGTTGCGAGGGAAAGAATGCGTGAAGGAAACCAGCGAGGGAAGCGAGACTGAGTGTGCGGGGGGAAGGACAGATTGTGTGTGTCTTGTGGCGACTTGACTTGACTTGGCTTGGCTTGGCTGTGCTTGACCCTTGTGTGTGTGTGTGTGTGTGTGTGTGTGTGTGTGTGTGTGTGTGTGTGTGTGTGTGTGTGACTGGTGAGAGAAGGAGGTGAGGAAAACAATCTCTCTCTCTCTCTCTCTCTCTCTCTCTCTCTCTCTCTCTCTCTCTCTCTCTCTCTCTCTCTCTCTCTCTCTCTCTCTCTCTCTCTCTCTCTCTCTCTCTCTCTCTCTCTCTCTCTCTATATATATATATATATATTATATATTCAGGGAAGCATTTCTTGTACAATATAAACACAGGCAGGGAGGAAAACGTGTTTGTTTGCTGCAAAATAACTATTGCTTTTATTTTTATTTATTTTTTTTTAGCAACCCAGTGACGATTCTTTATTTACGTTTTTTCGAACTGTTTCTTTTCATATATATATTTTTTCTGGTCAACGTACATACATACATATATACACATGTTATTCTTATAATTTTATATTTTATTCAAATTTTCATTTCCCTCATTTTCGTTCTTACTTTTATTTATCTTCCTTATATTCCAATTCTTTATATCGATTCTTATTTTCATACCTTCTTGTTTTCAGAGTCCTTATTTTCATTACATTCTAATTATTTTTTATTTACTGTCCTTATTTCAAACTATTCTCCTTTCTCAGCCAACTTATTTTTATTTATTCTCATCATTTTCATTCTTATTTACATTCATTCTCCATTTTTTTTCAGTCTTATCTCTATTCTTATTTTTTTTTTCTGCTTTGAATTCTCCATTTGCCACCTGTCACTGCTGTTTGTTTCTCTCTGTCTATATTCTTGTTATTCTCCTATTTGTCTTGTCTTTTTTTTTGTGTCTGCACGTTTATCACTTTCTTCTGCTTATCTCTATCGGCACGTTTGGCACTCTCTTCCTTGTCTCTGTGTCCAAGCTTGTCACTGCTTCCTGCTTGTCTCTGTCTATGTGCACGATTTGCCAGTGTCATTTTTTGTTTTTTTTTTTTTTGCTGTTTAGTAAATAGAATGTGAGTGAAGCTCGTTTTTTCCTGTTTTCGTATCTACTTTTATTTACTAGTTGAAAGTTCTTTGTATGTGTGTTATGTAATATATACAGTCAGTTGAAGCAGGAAGCACCTCTCCACCATTATCATTATTATCATCATCATCATCATCATCATCTGGTAATAAGTCTAGCTCCTGGCACCCTCAAGCTCACATTCTCAAGTCTATTCCTTTACAAAGAATGAAAAAAAAAAAAAAAATAATAATAAATAGTAAATACGATAATACTCGTAGACCAGCATCTGAAATCTTATATAAAGCAAGGGCGAGTAACTTACAGCTACAAAACAGAAATAGACATACACAGGATACAAGATATAATGTGTGAGGCAGAAATATAACATCCCAATCATTGTATATTATGGTGTGGTATTGTCCCGGACACAGAAAAAAGCGAGAAGGAACCACTACTCCAGCCACCTTATCCGGAAGAAGGAAAACAAATATTGGGGAGATTGTTATTTGAAGATAAAGGCATAGAAGAATTGAAGCAAATATCATTCAAATTTTGGAAGAAAAGAGAAGATGAGAAGAGAACAATAAAAAAGAGAAACATCAGGGAAGAAGAGAAGAGGAGAATAATAAGGAAGACAAACATCAGGGAAGCGCCGTTGAATGAAACCTGAACCACTGCATCATCATATCTCTTTAACTATCCTTAGTGGAAGCTTATGGAGTGTCAGGGATGTTTTCACTATCCTACTTCCAGTTCAACAAGTATTCTGCATCATCAGTGAGAAAAACACTTGAGAACCGGACTAAACATCTCTTTGGCCTTTGAAAACATTTGTGATTGGAGAATAAAGGTTTTTAGAGTGTGGGCCTTCGTTCTCGCTCTCTCCCTACACAACTACACACTCCTAACACACCTGTACACTCTCCCTCACTGTGTATAGATCGTATGTTGCAGAGCGCCGCGGGACACCTGTTGCCGTTGTTGTCTCACTCCGCGTCGTATTCATATACTTGAAGGCTTTGTTCTCTCGCCAGGACTATTTTCAGAGGCAACGGAAATGATTAGTCGGGTTCTCTGTGGTGTTTTTTTTTTCTTATGTTGCTGCGGAAAATTTCTTAGACTACACTAAAATCATGAAAACACTCGAGTACCACTGAAATCATGAAAACCTCCATAAAAGCTTCAATAGCTTCCACTAGACTCTGGCAAGTTAAAAGAAATTCAGATGGGACTATGAAGTGTTTATAAAGAAGGACCTTTCCCATTGATGCCATAAAACACACTTCAAACTACCACCACCACCAGTTTCCGTGAGGCGCCAGGACTTCAAGACTCGGGCTCTTCAAGAGTGCCGCCGCACCAATCTGTGATTCCTTCGGCGTGTTATCAGAGGGTTAGAGGGGCGGCGGTGGCTCATTATGCGTGGAGCCACGCGCGTCGCGACTCACTAAGTCTGCCACTGTCGCCTGAGTCGCTCATAAATTGAATTGTCAGCGGGAGATTCGCTTGCATTAGTTGTGATGGAGGAGGAGGAGGAGGAGGAGGAGGCGTGTCATGAGGCCATGTCTCACAGGAATGCAAATGCAGACCTGACGTGCCTTGTGCTGTGGTCTTGATGGTAGCGTAGGTTAGGTTGGGTTAGGTTAAGTTTGGATAGGTTAGATTATTAATTAATTAGAATTCCTCCTGCTTATAATTTTTATTTTTACTCATATGATTTTTTCTTATCTACGTTGTAATGTTAGTTTTGTTTCAATTTATATCAGTTATATGATTGGTTTTAATGTTTCTATTTTTTTTTTATCTCAGTAAGATAATGTAGATACCATTGATTCTACCGATCAATGGCATAACAGCCAATATCTTGTGGAACTAAACGAATCTGAAGCTTGAATTTGCTTACAACTTGAACAGTAAAAAAAAAAAAAGTAAAAGAAAAAAAATGAAGTATCAAGACAACTCAGAAACTGAACTTGCTCTTCTCTCGGGTCTTCTACTTGTTTCTTTTTTTGGGGAATGCCATTATGAACAGTTTTTTTTTTTTGTCCATTTTCTTTATTTCTCGCTTGGGCGGTGTTCTCAATAAAAAGTGTGTAGTCACCCGGTCAGTCAGTCACTCGGTCAGTCAGTCACTCGGTCAGTCAGTCACCCGGTCAGTCAGTCACTCTGTCAGTCAGTCAACCGGTCAATCATTCACTCTGTCAGAGTCACTCTGACAGTCAGTCACTCTGCCAGTCACTCGGTCAGTCAATCACCCGGTCTGTCAGTCACTCTGTCAGTCAGTCAACCGGTCAATCAGTCACTCTGCCAGACAGTCACTCTGCCAGTCGGTCACCCGATCAGTCAGTCACTTGGTCAGTCAGTCACCAGTCAGTCAGTCATTCGGTCAATCGGTCACTTGGTCAGTCAGTCACCAGTCAGTCTCTCCGTCAGTCAGTCAGTCAGTCAGGCTGCAAAAGGTGTTCGGCTGCTATGTGAGGCAGTGGGTTGATTAATCCTGTTAGAGAGAGAGAGAGAGAGAGAGAGAGAGAGAGAGAGAGAGAGAGAGAGAGAGAGAGAGAGAGAGAGAGAGAGCCATCCACCCACTGACCGACTATCCGACAGGCACAGACATAAATAGACTTTTACATTCAGACTAATCCTAAAAAAAATAAATGTCAACAGGAGAGGAAAAGGAACTCTATTTATATCCCGTGATAAACCAAGAGAAAAAGAGAGCATATCCCGTCAGGTTGAATCCAGTATTGAGAAACACTTCGCTCTCTCATTACTGTTTAAAAAAAACCCACAGAGATGATTAGCTGGATTCTCTTGAGTGTTTCTCCCGTTAATTATGTAGAAATCTTGTTAATTTGTCACTAGAACCGTAAAAACACGCATTGCTCTCTCATCATGATTATTTTCAATACCAAAAAAAAAAAAGACAGCCGGTTCTTATATGTTTCTTCTGCTAATAATGTAGAAATCTTGTTGATCCTTCACTATAACCGTAAAAACAGGCTTTGCTCTCTCATCACGACTATTTTCAAAGACCACAGAGACAGTTAGCCTGGATCTCAAGGATTTCTCCTGTTAATAATGTAGAAATCTCGTTGATCTGTCACGAACAGTAAAAAAAAAAAAAAAAAAGCTTCGCTCTCTCATTACGACTGTTTACAGAGGACACGGAGACAGTTAGCCAGATCCTCAAGTGTTTCTCCTGTTTATAATGTAGAAATCTTGTTGATGTGTCACTAGAACAGTAAAAAACATCCTCAAAAAACCGTGTAACTTCAGCTTTAATCTTTTTTTAATGTAATGGAGGTGCCGGCAGACTTGCTTCAGAATATGGACAGACACGTGTAGGTGGAGAGGAGGTAAGAAGTGGCTGATCCCCACTGACTGTTTCGCCTCCTGTACACAAGGGAGGCGGGTGCATGTCGCTAGTTCTGGAACATTGCCCTGATGAACTTTTGACCCCTGGCCAGCAAACAGTGTAGAGATGGTTGTCTCTAGGGGACGCAAGCTTCACTGTCACGTTATGGGAGCTAATCGAGACAATTGTAGAGGTAATTTTAGTTTTATTTTTGTATTTATCTCCTATTGGGACTGATAGCACTTACTGTGAGCAGCAAACAGTGTAGAGGTGGTTACCTTTAGTGGTTGCAAGCTGCACTTATACATTATGGAAACTAACAGAGACAATTGTAGAGGAAATTTTAGGTGTGTCTTTATATTTGTCTCTGTGATCTGGAATCTTTAGTGATTTTTGTTTTGTTTTGTTTTTCTTGCCCTTGGACAGAATTTTTTTTTACTTAAGATTAGAGAAAATATAACCTTTTTTTTTATTCATCCTTATTCCTCTCTATTCATTATTGTCTGATTTGCATCACGAAAAGTCTCAGAAAATTCATTATTGTTTTTCTGCATAAGTTCCTCTTTGATGCTAAAAGGATTTTTCTCAGAAACTGTAAGAAACTCGGTGTTGTTATTTTCGTATTACAACAAATTTTGAAAGTTACGTTCTTTTTACCTATTCTTTTCCTTGTTCGTTGCTTTTTCATCTTCCTCTTGTTCATCCTCTCTTTATAATTTTCCTTATTGTCGTTCTGCTGCTTTTTAGTCCTTTAACTTTTCTTCTTTCTCCTCCTTCTCCTTCTCCTCCCTCCCTCCCTCCCTCCCTCCCTCCCTCCCTCCCTCCCTCCCTCCTCTCCCACACCCACTCCACTGCAACACAACACGAAAACACTCCTTCCTCGTCGAACCACAACAAAACCCTGAAGACTATAAGACACGTCACTGTGTTGTTATTCATTTCAATCCTGCAAAGCCTTCCACATCGTGTCCGCTTACCAGGAACTGACGCGGAGCTGGTGACCGCGTGCATAAAAATGTTCACTGAGACAGACAAGAGTTGGAGAGATAGAGAGGCTGGGTATTGTGTGAGGGAAGAGAAACAAGAACAGGAGGATGAGGAGGAAGAGCAGGAGAAGGAGGATAACAGGTAGTGAGATAATTGAATAAAGGGGAGTAACGCTGGGAGGCACAAGCGTCAATATTGATAGGAAGGAGTTAAAAGTAAGTCTTGTGTTTGCACGATGGAAACTGAAATTCTTAGAGATGCGCCTTAGAGAGAGAGGGAGAGGGAGAGGAAGAGGGAGAGAGGAGAGATGGTGGTTAGAGGCAAAGAGAAGATAAAGAAGCAACTTGAAGGTGAAGGAATTGGTGTATATTGGACTTTGCATGACGGGGAGAGAGAGAGAGAGAGAGAGAGAGAGAGAGAGAGAGAGAGAGAGAGAGAGAGAGAGAGAGAGAGAGAGAGAGAGAGAGGGAGAGAGAATTAATGTACAGAAAAGATAAAAGGAGGGGAAGGGAAGCGAAATAATTGCCTAACCTTTACACACATCCTCGTTTTAAAAGGATACAAAAGGAGAAAAAACAGTAAAAGAAGCAACAGAAAACGGACGCAGGAAGTGATAAGCGAAGAGGGGGAAACTGCACTAAAATATGAAGACAAAAACAGGCATTCGGTAAAAGACCAGAAGTGGATAAATGGAAGGGAAGTGAGCAGAGAATTTATGAGAGTTTTTACGTCAGCGAGAAGGGAAGAGGGAGAAGGAGGAAACTTTTTCTTCAGTTGCGAAATGAGAAAGAAGCGACGGTAATGCAGAAGATAAAATGAAAATAAAGCGACGGGGGAGGGAGAAGAAGAAAAACTCGTCAGGAAAAAATGTTTAAAGAACTTGAATGGCCGGAGATCCTCAGGGGAAGGAGGGGGGGAGGAGGGAGGAGGGGAGGGGACCGCCGGGAGGGAGACCACAGGGAGGGAGCGAGGGACCCACACTGTTTGAACGAGACCTCCGCTTAGAGCATCGTCCCACCGGCGAGGCGCGACACTCGACACTCGGCAGGGAATGAAAGCAGGAAAAAAAAAGAAACAAAAAAAAAATATACCAAAATTGTGTATCATTCGTTAGACGTTATTAAGTGTACGAATGAAACATAAATGCCTGATAGTACTAAAGTGGGTAAGTGTTGTTTTCTATTTTTCTATGAAGGAATACAGTATTTTTATTGCGAGAGGGAAAATATGTGCGGGAAAAGACTTTTCTTATATGAAGACGAAGGGTATTTTGTTCCTTTGCTTTTATGAGGGAAAATCATAGAAATATTTTCCTTCTACTTACGTCAGAGAAACTAGATAGAAAGAAGAGTTTTTCTTATAAGAAGACAAAAAGGATCTAGGAGGAAACATGAAACAAATGAAATAAATAAATGAAATAAAGAACCTGAATATCGCCTTTGCTCTTCGTACATGACTGCAAACTGATTCATTTACTTTTATTTTCTATTTAATCTTCTTTGTCTTCAGCTTTAGCCCATTTTTACCTGAGGTCACTGTTTCTTGTTGGTTTCTTTCGCCTTTTTCCTGTCTTGTTTGATGAATACTGATTATAATTACGCGTTAGACGGCTGAGGTAATGTAATGCTATCGTTAAGTGTTGTGCTGCACGATAACGGTGACTACTCAACTACTTAATTTACCCTTTCGTCCAATTTACTAGTGCGAGAACTAACTAGTATCTTCACTCGTTTTATCCCTCTCACTGGTAAACTTTTGAACACTTCCCTATTCTGCTTTTTCTACCTTCCTTTGACTGTTTCACGAGAGGAGTATCAAGACACCTTCGGAATCAAGTTGCTACCCTGACATGTACCCTTGATCTACCTATTTATTTATTCATTTATCTATATTTGAGAAGTGAAAATCAAGGAAGTTACTTTTTTTTTTTATCTTTTTTCCCCCAAATTAGCTAACCTGATCTGAATTTTTTTCTGTTCACATACTTTTTAATGAGCGGCAGCTAAGCACGCCTTTGAAGTTTTTTTTTTATTGTTTTTTGTAAGTCTGCCAATCTTTACGCTTGCACACTCACAAAAGAAAATGAGAGAGGAGGAGGAGGAGGAAGAAGGAGAAGGAAAAGGAAGAGAAGGATGCGGAAGAGGAGCAGATGGAGGAGGAAGAGAAGAAGAAGAGGAAGAGAAGGAAGAGCAAGCGGAGGAGAAGGACGAGGAAGAGAAGGAAGAGAAAGAGAAGAAGGAAGAGGAAGAAAAGAAGGAAGAGGAGAAGGACGAGGACGAGAAGTACGAGGACAAGGAGGAAGATGAGAACGAGGAGGATGGGGAGTAAGTAGAAAGAAGAAACGAAAAGAAGAAACGAAAAAAAGGAAACGACGATATCGAAAAAGAAAGAAAGAAAAAAAAATTCACCCAACTCTCATTTCATTTCCTTCATCACCTTCATCACCTTTACTCGCCACATGACAACATTGCACACACCATTTCATCCAAACCAACGTGCTGCTACACAAATACAGTACTCCCTGAATCACCGGACTTGACAAAACAAAGACCAAACTGTAACCTATGGAGTCTGGAGGCATTGAGGACGACACACACACACACACACACACACACACACACACACACACACACACACACACACACAAGGGTCCCGCCACGCAGCCACCGTCCGCACTTCGTCAGGGAGAGTAACGAGCACAATTTGTCTTCACGGACTTCCAATATTTATGCAGAAACAAATAATGACCACTTCCTTCCCTGTGAATACCTCGCGTGTTGGCGCTGCCCAGAGGAGCCGTCCAGTCCTCCGATCGTCCCACTTATATGAAGAACCACATTCTGAAGCACTCCTGCCCGCTCCTCCACCACTTCTAAAAGGCTTTACTAGAAGCGACGTGGGTTTTCAAGGATGTTTTTCAGGTTTTAGTGACAAATTAGCAATATTTCTATATTATTAACATCAGAAACAGTTTTGAGAACCCGAGTGATCATCTCTGTGGCCTTTGAAAATAGTCGTGATGAGAGAGCAAAACGTTTTTGAATACGGGAAGAAGAACGAGGCTCACTAAGGGAAGGGAAGGACGAGACGACCCGCCTGATTGCCGCTCCCAGGAAAGTGAATAGAAAAATTCCTAACGGGTTGGCCAATTTAGTTCCCAGGTGCGCCTCGACGCTCCTCTCTTAAAGGAGCTGAAGTCATACCGAGGAGGAAAACGTTTCTGCTTTAGAGTTCCTGACTTTGCCAGTGGAAGGCGTGAAGGAGTGAAGATGCAAGGTACTAGTTGATGTTTTCTGTTTGAGGGTAAGTCTTATGCAGAGAGTTAAAAGGCAGTTTGTTTTCATTGTCATAAGGAAAACATATCAGGTTTAGGGTTCCTGAGCTCGCCAGGGGAGGGGGAGGGGTGTGAAGGAGTGAAGATGCAATGTACTAACTCATGTTTTCAGTTTGAGAATAAGTCTTGTGTACAGTAAGAAGTAATTGGTTGTTTTAGTGTCACAAGGAAAATGTATTAGACGAATTCCAGAGTTTGCTAATGGAAGGGATGAAAGAGTAAAACTGAAGATAGGTACTGATTTATGTTTCTATTTGAAAATAAGCCTTATGATGTGAGTAAAAAGGTACCTCGAGGTTTTAGTGTCACAAGGAAAATGTATTGGGCGAATTCCAGAGTCTGCCGTTGGAGCGGGTGAAGGAGTGAGCGCAGAGTTCCAGAGTTTGGATAGTGAAAGGAATGAAAGAGTGGGGAGTGAAGGTGCTGGTTAATATTTTGTATTTGCAAGGTGAACACAACAGAGGAGAGAGTACGTACAGGGTCTTGTGTTGTGAGTAAAAAGGTAGTTCATTGTTTTAGTGTCGTAAGGAAAACGTTATCAGGCATATAATTCCAGCGTTTGCCATTGGAATGATTGAAGAACCTTGTAGACTGAAGGTACTGGTTAATGTTATAGAACAGGTGTAGAGTTTGCCATTGGAAGGGGTGAAAAGTGAAGACTGAAAGTACTGGTTAATGTTAAAGAGCAGGTGTAGAGTTTGTCATTGGAAGGGGTGAAAAGTGAAGACTGAAGGCACTGGTTAATGTTATAGAACAGGCGTGAGTTTGCCATTGGAAGGGGTGAAAAGTGAAGACTGAAGGTACTGGTTAATGCTAAAGAGCAGGTGTAGAGTTTGCCATTGGAAGGGGTGAAAAGTGAAGACTGAAGGCACTGGTTAATGTTACATATTAGGCGTTGAGTTAAGAGTTTGCTTGTGAAAGGGTGAGAGTGAAGGCTAAAGATACTCGTTGATGTTTTCTATTCGCAAAGTGAACATAATAGAGAAAATGTACAGAGCCTTGTGTTGTAAGTAAAGTAGTAGTTTATGACTTTACGAGAGAGAGAGAGAGAGAGAGAGAGAGAGAGAGAGAGAGAGAGAGAGAGAGAGAGAGCGAGAGAGAGCAGTTTCCGAGCATTTCAAAGCTTTTATGTTATTACTAAAAGAGTGTAAGATCTGTGTCTCTCTTTCTGTCTGTCTGTCTGTCTGTCTGTCTGCATGTCTGTCTGTGTGTCTATGTCACAGTTTCACACAAATTTGGTAGAGTTTTTAAAGTAAATCAGCACCTTTCAAACACGGAATAGTCGAGCACCTGCACATGAAAAATTCTAACTCCATTAAAAAGAAAAAACAAGCGAGATTACTTAGAAAATCATCGCCTTTTTTGTATCACGGAAGCGTAATTGTGCTCTAATGCTACTACAATAAATAAACAAATAAATAGGTAGATAAATAAAATAAAAAAAACACTCTGGATCATTCCACTCAGCAGCAGACTCGTGATGGCATGAAGCACCGCGCACCACTCATGGCTCACTTGGTGTTTGGCGATCACTGGAGCTTCACGCGGTGCTTCTGTGAGCCGGTGAGTCAATGTGTTAGTGTGCAGGTGTATCAGAGACCCGTATTCGGAAACGCTCTGCTTTTTCACCACGACTGTTTCCAAAGGCCACAGAGATGACTAGCCGGGTTCTCAAGAATGTTTCTCCTGTTAATAAAGTAAAATCTCGTTAATCTGTCACCAGAATAGGAGAAACACTCTTAAAACCCGTGTAACTTTAACTAGAGCCTCTTGAAAGTAGTGGAGGTGCGGCGCAGAAGGGTTTCGGAATAAGGGTATTAGTCAACGTGTCTGTGTGTCTATGTGAGGGTGCATCAGGCCTCCTTTGCTGGGCTCAGAGATTAATGGAGTGGTGCATGGGAACCTCTTGTGCTGAGTAGTGTGTGATGGTGGTGCTGGGAGGATGAGATTGCGTGGCTACAGGTGAGAGAGAGAGAGAGAGAGAGAGAGAGAGAGAGAGAGAGAGAGAGAGAGAGAGAGAGAGGAGAGAGAGAGAGAGAGAGAGAGAGAGAGAGACTGACTGACTGACTAAACAAACTGACTTACGTACGCAGCTTCCTACAGAAGATTACGAGAGAGAGAGAGAGAGAGAGAGAGAGAGAGAGAGAGAGAGAGAGAGAGAGAGAGAGAGAGAGAGAGAGAGAGAGAGAGAGAGAGAGAGAGAGACTAAGTAACTCCAGTATCTTCCAACAAAAGATTACGGCACCCTTAATCACTTAATCTTTAATCGGCGCAAAAGCGGGAAAACTTGGCGAGTGGGGTGATGCATGGGCCAATAGTGGTACGGCGGGAGGCCTGGCTGGGATTTATGGCGCTGAGTGGAGCAGTGATGGTGGTGACGGTGGTTATGATAGTGGTGGTGGTAGTGGTAACATGCTGTGGTCGAGGGATTTATGTATTTTAAGTCTTTTAATTGGTGTGAAGGAGGGAACGGCGGGGGAGAGATAAGGAGAGGAGGGAGGAGGAGGGAGAGGGCGGGAAGAAAGATAGATAGGTGGATATGTTGACAGGTAGGCAAGTACATAAGTAAATGAATGAATAAATAAATAAAAGGAGGGTTAGATAGAGAGATTGAAATAAAGATACAAGTGGATGCATAGGTAAATATATAGACATGTACAGAACATAGAGATAGATAGATAGATAAATTGATTGATTGATTCATAAGGAGATAAATAATAATGAAGATAAATTGGTAGATACGTGAATTAATAGATAAATAGGAATAGGCAGAAACAGAAAAAAAAAACCGCAAACAAACACACAAACAAAAACACACCAAAGCAAAACAAACAAAAGAAACACAAACAAACACACACACAGACAGAGAAAGAGTCAGTTGAGTTGTGCCGTCCCTCTCCCTCCGTCCGTCCTTCTCTCTCTCCCTGAGCTGTTTATTACACCGTCACGCGAGGGAATGACAGCAGCGATCCAGTATTTATTCCTCTAATCCTCTCCTTATCGCACGCACTCACCTTGCCTTCCCGGGGATAATGTTAAGTAATGACGCTCGCCACTTATACAACATCACGCGTCTTTCTTTTACTTAAATGATCTCCACTGTATTGTACAAGGTTGTGTTATTCTTCCGTTGTCTTGATTATCTCTCTCTCTCTCTTTTTTTTTTTTTTTTTTTTTTTTTGTGTTGTCTGGTTGCTTTGTTTTTTTTTTTTTTTGTTTTTTTTTTCGTCTCGGTTTTATTTTCTTCGTCTTTCTTTTGCTTTGTCTTTCCATCTTACGTGTTTTTTTCTTCTGTAGTTTTGTGGTGTGTTGTTTTTTTTTGTCCGCGTTTTTATAGTTTTTTTTTGTTTTGTTCGTCTTTGTTTTCTTTTGTCTTTTCATTTTATGTTCTTTTTTTTCTTCTTTTCTTGTAGTTTAAGTTTGTTCACCTTTATTTTGTAGATTTGTTCTTGTTTATCTTATTTTTTTTTTTCATTTTACCTTGTTCATCTTTCAAAGCATACGGTTTCGTTGCTATTTTTTTTTTTTTTTACTTTCTCATCTTTGTTTTTGTTTGTTTGTTTGTTTGTTTGTTTGTTTGTTTTTCCCCTGTTTTTGCTGTCTTCCAGTCTCATCCAGCTTTGTTATTTTCTCCTCATCTTTAAAGGCATACAACTACATTTTAGTTTTATATTTTACTTAGACCACAATTTCTCGTGTTATTTTTAGCTACGTTTGTTTCTTACCTAAATGGTTTTATGTGGTGTCCCCTTGTTCATGTTTCAAGGCATGCAACTTTTATTTTTTTATTGATTTATTTTTTATGTGAAGTTTTAGCTCTCATTAGTTTGATTTCTCTATGCCAGCCGTTCCGTTTGTTACAAAGAAGTCAACTGTATATTCTTTCCTTGTTATCTTGGGTTATTTTATTTTTTTTCACCTAAATTTATTTGTATTATTTCTCTTTCATGTTTCAAAGCGTACATGTTAGTCTCTGTACAGCTGTTAATCTTTCATATAATTTTTATCACTGCTACGGTTAATCTGTGGTATCTTTCCATATTTCAATTATGTTATGCATGCTAGATATTCATTTCATTATTCACTGTACAAGTTTCAAAGCATATAATTGTTACTCTTTCATTTCTTTCTAAATTAATCTACGTATTTTTCTGTTAAAAGCTTTCATTATTTATGTATTAATTTTCCACTTATCCATGTCATGCTCTCTGTATGCAATCTTCATACTTTCTTACCATTATTATTTACACACACTCTCATACCGTTATTTGTTGCACATAGTACTTTCTGCTCATCCTCACTCCCATTCTTACTTTCAAATTCTCATACCATTACTTACACCTACTCACACTTTACTAGCAACACACCACATTTTTCACTCATCCTCACTCCCATTCTTACTTTCAAATTTTCGAACCATTACTTACACCTACTCACACTTTACTAGCAACACGCCACACTTTTCACTCATCCACACTCTCTTTCCAACCTCCACACTCTCATACCAATCACTCAGAGCACTTCTCTCAGTAACCCGCACGTCAAATCAGGCACAAGGTATGGCGAACAGTCTTCCATAACCCAGTGTTGACTCGACCCCTCAGCGGCGCCGGGCGAAGGAAGTGAATGTGCTCGTTAATGTTAAATAATTCCCGGTAGTGAGTGATCAATTATTCTTCCTTGACCCTCTTGCCTTCTATACTTAATTAGTGAGGATTGAGGGGGAGGTGAGCGATGCTGGCAACATTAAGGCTCTGAGTGATGAAGGGAGAGGAGAGGGTACATAATTGAAGAGGAGATGAAAGGATAAGAGGTACAGATTAGATGCGATGGAGAGAGAGAGAGAGAGTGAGGGATGGAAAGAGGGAGAGAGGCTGGAGGCGAGATGGATGGTGTGGTGGATATCCTTACTGTGTGTGTGTGAGAGAGGGTGGGTGGATGGGAAGGGGGGAGAGAGAGAGAGAGAGAGAGAGAGAGAGAGAGAGAGAGAGAGAGAGAGAGAGAGAGAGAGAGAGAGAGAGAGAGAGAGAGAGAGATCACTTATCATTCTTATTTGCCTACGTATTTGTTTATTTATTTATTGGTGTATTTATTTATTTGTATATTTATTATTTATTTATCTATTTACTTATATATTTATTTTGTTCTGTATTTATCTTTTATTTATTTGTTTTATTTATGTATTTATTTACTTTCTGACATTACCAACATTTTTACTCACGTTTATTTGAATTTACTTTTCCTCCGCATTCGTGACTATCTTTTAACTAAACAAAGTATGATTAAAAAAAGAATGATAATAATTAACATCTAACCCAACCCAGCACATTGCTGCACCCACAATACGACTGCCCACCCCGCTCTGTTGTGATTCATGCATTCAGCCACTCATTCACACTTATTAACCTTGTATTGTACGGCTCCCTTTTAATAAACACTATGAATTTGACAATACGACTAAAAACCTTATTCAAAATCGTCACGCTCTTAATCAAACTGCGTAAGTCATTTTTCTCTGAGATTTCTGGGCTTTCTGCCAAGATTGGGAAGAGGAGTAAGAGGAAGACAGAGACAGAAGTAATTGAGCTCATTATTTCAAGACGAATTTTGAGAGTACGTGACACGTCTGTTATAGGAACCGCACTGACCCATGTATTAAAATGTCAATTATTGTTGACATTACGTGCAGTACTGTTGAATTCATGGGAACATTTTGTAATAAATTTCATATACTGATGAATATATGAGAGTGTTTGTTTTCCGTCACACACCGATAAATTCGCGGACACATTTGTTATCATCTACTGTTAAATTTCTGGACACATATGTTACGTTCCAACTATATTCTGCTGCATTCTGGGTAAAGGGTACGTGACCAATACCGGAACACTTCAAGAGATACACGAGATTAATCCTTTGAGAACCACAAGATTAGCTCGCTTTCACTCCGGATAACATTACAGAAGTGTTTAAACTTGAAGATGATTTTGATGTAATGAAGGCATCAAAAATTACTTGCAGCTAATCAATTAGTATTTTATCTCTATGTACTCATTTCTTCATTTTCCGAATTTTAGAAACTATATCTGGTTCTGAAAGGGTTAAAAAGGCTAAGAATCACTGCTCTAGGGGAACGGCTAAAGAAGTGGTAGTGGCGTTGTGCGTTGTGGTGAGACCAGGGACGCGGGGGACGGACCAGGGCCACACATCACACCCGCTGACGCCCCGTGTGCCACGACTCTATTCAGAAATGCTTTTACGTTGCACCATGACTACTTTCAAAGGGTTCGAGTTGAAGTGACACGTGTTTTTATGGGTATTTTTACGGGTCCATTGACAGATTAACAAGATTTCTACATTAGCAACAGGAGAAACGCTCTTGAGTCATCTCCATGGCCTTTGAAACATACTGGTGACAGAGTAAAGCATTTCTGAACACTGGCCTTATCTGGACGCCTGCCGCCAACCACACCACCTCACTGCACCCTGACACCCACCGCGCCCCGATGGTTCCTGGCACGGCGCGATTTTTCTGCTGTGATCGAGGCTTTTGTGGCTTTAGTTGTGTTTATGGTGGTGGTGGTGGTGGTGTGTGTGGGTGGGCGGGGGAGGCGTAGGAGAGAGAGAGAGAGAGAGAGAGAGAGAGAGAGAGAGAGAGAGAGAGAGAGAGAGAGAGAGAGAGAGAGAGAGAGAGAGAGAGAGAGAGAGAGAGAGAGAGAGAGAGAGAGAGAAAGTGGGGGGGAAAGAGGGTTCATTAAAGTATAAGAGAATACGTGTGCTGCAGAAGTCTAAATAAAACAGTCACCCTTGATTTTACCGTCTGAACAAACACACAAGCCATACACACACACACACACACACACACACACACACACTCAGCTTCCTGTCCTCCCATCTCGGCCTCCCTGTCTCTGCACCCTCCTATCTCTTTCCCCTCCTCCCTTTACCCCTTTCTTTTTTTGCACCTTCCCTCTTCCCCATCCTCCTTCAGCACCCTCCTTCTGCCCCTTCTCTTCCCATCCTCCTCCCTTTGCACCGTCTTTCCTCCCAACCCTCCCTCCCTCCCTTTTAAGTCTCCACCTCACAATCTTGGCTGCCAGTTCCTCTTCGCTCTCTACTCATCTCCGTCGTTTTTTCAGGCTTTCGTACCCTGCCCTGCTTTTCCGCCACCCAGAGATCAGCGCTCCCACCATTCCTCTCCGCTCCAGCACCTCCTCACTTCTTAAAAGCTTTGTTCCCTCATACGAAATTTTTCCAAAAGTCACAGAGATGATGTTTTTTTTTTTTTTTTTTTAGTGGGACGATCTTTGTTGAATTGTCATTGGAATTGTTAAAACCATAAAAAAAAAATAAAAACTACTTGAGTCTATTAAAAGCAGAGCAGAGGTTAGTGGGGTTCACATAATGCTTTACTTTTTTTACTATAATATTACAGAATCTGTTGAATTGTCACCAAAAAAAAATAATAATAATAATAAATAAATAAATAAATAAATAAATCAATGCCCAAAAACTTTCACTCGAGTCTATTAAAAGTACCCTGGATAAGAAGCTCAAAGATTTAAAAATACGGACATAATCCCAAGGGTAGCGTGGCCGAGCGGTCTAAGGCGCTGGTTTAAGGCACCAGTCTCTTCGGAGGCGTGGGTTCGAATCCCACCGCTGCCACAAGTTTTCCTTTGATGCGGCACAGTTTTACAATATTTCTCACCGCGGTTTTACTTATTTTTATGTACATCTCGCCCTCCTGTCCGCCACCATCTGCCCACCATCACTTCTTCCTCCTCAGACAAACAGAAAAAAAAAATAATAATAAAATAAATAAAATAAGCGGATTCATTAACATGTTCTTTCTTATACTTCTTTCCTTTCCGTCCTTAATCATTTTTCCTAGACGGACAGGCATCAGACAGACAGGCAGGCAGACATACATACATACTCTTTTCTAATGTTATATATGCTCTACGAATGATATATTGCGTGCATGTCTAAATATACCAGATAAAAAAAAAAGCTTGAAAATGTCCGTTGAAAGCCACATGTAAAAGATAAAACTCCATATAATTCTCTAAAGAAAACAAGTATAGAAATAAATACGTAACAGATGCAGCAAATAAACATAGAAACCCCAAGAATAAATACAAAAGAATACAAAGTGGATATTAAAAGTAAATAAATATGATAAATACAAAATAATGCAGTTCAGTTTGAGTTAGAGGCGAAGTGAATGGGACGTGAACCGCGGCGTGGTGGGCGTGTGTCGATCAGACCTGTCACCCGCGGCACGTGTTGTCCTGGCAGCGGCGGTAACGTGTTCCTTCTTGGCGGCGCCTTCAGGACACCTTGTTTGAATGCTAAAAGAAACAAAATTAATCATTAGAACAGTATGAATAAACAAAAATAAATAAATGAAGATAAAGTATAAAAAAAGAAAATAGGACTATATAGAAACTGACAATAAAAATTAGTAAATCAACTGAATAGATAAATAAGTAGTAAATAAGTAAAAACTAAACTGAACAGAAAAAGACAAATAAATTAGAAACATAACTCTAAAAATGGAAAGCAAACAATGATAAATAAGATAATAATACTGCTAACAATAGTAATAATAAACAAATACACGTATAAACAAATAAACAGATCAATAAAAAAGACGAATAAAATAATAACATTACCACACTTTGCCTTGTCCTGCCCTGTCCTCATCACTTCCCACCACCACCACCACCACCACCACCACCACCTGGCGTCAGTTCATGAATACCTAACCCGCAGCCTCCCCGCGCCGCCGTATCACCTGCTCTCCATTCCTGTATTGGAGGCACCGCTCAGAAATACATTTAGAAGAAGTGATGATTTTTTCCCACCCTCGTAAACTTGATTCCCTGCACATTCCTCGCCGCTCCTCGTGACCTTTGAACTTACTGCTGCCCGGAAGTTCAATACTGAAAATACGTTGCACATTTTAAGGCGTCTGCAGTTGCGCTGTTTGCATGTAATCAGGGCGAAGCTTAAAACATTATTTTTGCAACACTCTGCTTCCCGTCGCGCCCGTCTCGTTCCCCCCTCTCTCTCTCTCTCTCTCTCTCTCTCTCTCTCTCTCTCTCTCTCTCTCTCTCTCTCTCTCTCTCTCTCTCTCTCTCTCTCTCTCTCCTCCTCCCGCTGCTCCTGCTTGGGGTTTTTCCTCCCTCCTCAGACTTAACCTTCCGGGAGGGAATTTTTAAGATTACCTCGCAGGATTAGATTGGTTCTTTATTTATTCACTTTCTCCGCGCTTTCTGCCGAGGAGGGTTTTATCGGGCGTGCGTGGCCGCGTGTGCCTGGTGTGTGTGTGTGTGTGTGTGTGAGTGAGTCAGGCAAGTGGTGAGTGAGCTAGTGCATCGGTTTGTGTATGTGCGTGTGTGGTGTTTGCGTGAGTGAGGCGACTGTAGAGTGAACGAGTGAACGTGTGTGTGCGTGCGCGTGTGCTTAGAGTGTGTGGCTTGAATGTGGATAAACCTGTTTCAGTATGATCGACTTCATAAATGTCTGGCACAGCGTAAGTCGGTTTGTATCCTGCCCACTGCTCTGCACACCCCAGCAAACTGCATCCGCTAGCCACAGTTACGGAAAGTAGTGTAGAAAATAGCATTAGTGTAAATAGTAGTAGTAGTAGTATTGTAATAGTACTAGTAATAATTAGCAGCAGCTTCAGGGCCAGTAATTTTTTCTTCTTTTGTGTTCTTTTATATAGTATCGTACTCGACCGTAGCAGCTCAATGAAAAGTGAACATTGCTATAATGAATGGCGAGGATGATGGCCTGTCTTCGTTCTCCGCCTCTTTACTGACCTCGTTCTTTGCCTTTTCTGATACGTTGTTTTCGTTATTATTATTTTTTTTTTCATATATAGTCCTCGTTTTTAGTTCTTTGCGGATACCGTGTGTTCATTCTTATTTCTCCATCTCTTCTGATGCGGAGTCTTGGTTCTCCTTCCCTCTTCTGGCATTGTCTTTGTTCTCCTTCTCTTCTAATAGTAAATCTTCGTTCTCAGCTCCCCCACCTCTTCTGAAACAGAGGCAAAGTAGTAATGTTGCAGTAGCGCATGACAACACAATATAAACTGGTGCATAACACTAATCCTGCAGAGTGTTCACAAGTCCTTCCTGACAAGTGAGGGGCGAGGGAAGGCGAGGCGAGACGGGAATGTGCTTTGTTGAGACTGGCAGTAAGACAAGGGAGTGTATTCTTAAACACTGCGCCGTTGTCTCTTGCATTCAACAGGATGCAGTGGAAGTTATTCGGGTTTTCAGTGGTGTTTATATGATTCTAGTCATTTTGGGAGGATTTTGTAACATCTGTAGAGAAAAAGATTCACACTCTTACATTTTAACAGGCTGTGGTGCCAGATATTGCGGTTTTCAATGGTGTTTTTATAGTTTTGTGGTTTTGGTGAATTTTGCGCCATTACTACGTAGAGAAAGAAGACAAGTAACTAATCTCTCAAATTTGACAAGCTGTAGTGAAAGTTATTCGAATTTTCAAGGGTGTTTTTTATGATTCTAGTGATCTTTTAGGGAGAATTATGTACTATTAGTGGAGACGGAAGGCCCATGTAACCACTACTAATAACTCATATTTAACAGACCGTAGTGAAAGTGATTAGAGATTTTAAGTGTGTTTTTATGATTAAAATGGTTGTTCAGGGATTCATCACCACCTGGAGAGAGAGAGAGAGAGAGAGAGAGAGAGAGAGAGAGAGAGAGAGAGAGAGAGAGAGAGAGAGAGAGAGAGAGAGAGAGAGAGAGAGAGAGAGAGAGAGAGAGAGAGAGAGAGAGAGAGAGAGAGAGAGAGAGAGAGAGAGAGAGAGAGAGAGAGAGAGAGAGAGAGAGAGAGAGAGAGAGAGAGAGAGAGAGAGAGAGAGAGAGAGAGAGAGAGAGAGAGAGAGAGAGAGAGAGAGAGAGAGAGAGAGAAAGGACCCATATAGCTAGTATAAATAGTAGTAGTGTTCACTAGTGTTCATCTCAGTGGTCTTTGAAAACAGTCCGTGTGGAAGAAGAAAGCTTTTAAGAATACGAGCTCGCGAGGAACAAAGGAGAGATGAATGTTGCACCGCCATGGCCGCCCTCCTGTACACACACACACACACACACACACACACACACACACACACACACAGAGAGAACCGTTATATCACTTGAGGAAAGAAAGGTACTGCTTATTTAATGATATTGTCTACTGGTGATGTATTTTTTATTTTTTTTTCACTTAAATTACAGACTTTCTCCTTTCTCTCATCCCCGTTATTCTCTCCATCTCTCTAATGCAAGCGTATTCAGAATCTTCTATCCTTAATACTGGTGAATTCTGGAACTTCATGCCTGCTTCTGTATTTCCCCTTACGCATGACCTGAACTCTTCCAAGACATAGCTTTCAAGATACTTGTCCTCCAATTTTGGATAATCCTTTTGGCTCTCTCCTTCTCACAGGATCCTCTTTTTCTTCCGGTTTACTGCCTTTGGTCAGATTCCTTCTCACATACACACACACACACACACACACACACACACACACACACACACACACACACACACACACACACACACACACACACACACACACACACACACACACACACACACACACACACACACACACACACACACACACACACACACACACAGGACTCGTCACTCTGAACACTTTAGTCAACTCCACACACTTTGCTGTTTAAAGAGGCGCATGACAGATCCCCAGGAAACACTGAGAATATTTGAGTGGTTCCTCTGACGTGCCCTCGCTTCTTCATCCTTCTTTGACACTCCCAGGTCTGAATCTTGCATGGGAACACCTCTCGTCTCCTTGCTGATATCCACAGGAACATTTACGTGTCTCTCTATTATGAACGCTACAGACACGTACACAAAGTTGGAGTGACTAGCTGTTTTTAAGGATTTTTTTTTTTGGTTCTTGTGACAGATTAACACGATTTCTACATAATTAACAGGAACCCAGCTAATCATCTCTGTGCCCTTTGAAATTAGTCGTGGTAAGAGAGCAAAGCGTTTCTGAATCCGGGCGACAGAGCAGCATCTACGGACTTCCTCTGTATCATAAACACGAGAGACAAGATATGCTAACAAGAGTAACATAACATTGGGGGAATATATGAGAGTGAGACTGCTAGTTAATTATTGTATTACATTCGCTACTTCATCTGAAATATACCAGGAGGAAAGATAAACATTGCTATCGTACTCGTGTTAGTTCAGGGATGGCAAACAAGACACACAGCGCATGTCATAACGCACGATCACCACCACCACCACCACCACCACCACCACCACCACCACCACCACCACCCTATACACACTATTCTTGGAACACAATTTTTTCTGTACGGGATTGAAAACGTCCTAGCAATACCAACAGGACAGAGCATTTCCCGGCCTGTCGTCAACATGTAGTACAGCGCCGTTGCTCTGTATTCTGGTAACTGGAATAGAACATTTTATTCATCCTTCCTAAAGAGAGAGGACTGAAAACTTACTCCTCTCAACAGACCAGCTTGCTTCTCTCTCAGCTCCCCAGTGTTGTGTCTTTTACTATCTTCTACTATACGGGTAACTTGGGATACAAAAAATTTGTTAAGCCTTTTTAAAGAGAGTGGGGTGAAAGATGTTTGGTCTCATCGATTCCTCTCCTCTAACAGACTGGTTTGATTTTCCCACCTTCCCATTGTTACCTTTATGTAAGAGAGGATCTGGGCAAGGGCAACACAAAGGAATGAA
>NC_087175.1:19580892-19593392 GCF_035594125.1 Scylla paramamosain
ACATAACTTTACACTCGTACCTCGGGGACCCAGAGAGGGAGGGGGTGGGCGCGGCAACAAGCAACAGCACCAGCACCATCACCACCAGCAGTGGCAGTAACAGTGGTGCAGGATTCTGGGTGGGAGTAGTGCAGGGATTGCCAAGACGTGTTTTGAATGCACAAGTCAGGCGGCGGAGCAGATCCCGTAAGATTTATTCGTGGCAAAGCAAGAGGGGCAAAGGAGCGGCGGGCGAGGGAACAGAGAAGCGAGACGAGCAGGGCAAGGAAGGAAAGGAGAGGAGAAAGAGAGGTAGGCAAGGAACAGAGAAGAGAGGCAGGCAAGAGAGGAGAGACGAGAGAGAGAGAGAGCAAGAGAATGTTAAAAGAGATAGAGGCAAGAGAAAGGCAAGGCAAGGGAATAGAGAGAGGCAAGCAAGACAAGGCAGTGCAAGGCAAAACAAGGAAGGAGAGGGGAGAAAGAGGCAAGGCAAGGTAAGGAAGAAGAGAGAAGCAGGCGAGGCAAGGGAAGGCAATTGAGGAGAGAGAGGAAGAGAGAGAGAGAGGCAAAGAAGAGACACGGGGCAAGGAGGAGACAAAAGAGAGCAAGAGAATGGCAAGAGAAAGACAAGATGAAGGCAAGAGAGAGAGAGAGAGAGAGAGAGAGAGAGAGAGAGAGAGAGAGAGAGAGAGAGAGAGAGAGAGAGAGAGAGAGAGAGAGACGAGGCAGGGCAAGGCAAGGCACTGGAAGGCGAGGAGGGGGGACAAGGGGAGTGCATGCGTCAGCCACTGGGAAAAGCAGGGAAGGGTTGTGTCTTAACGTATCCCCAGGTTTCTCTCCCTCCCACAATGCGGCTCAAGATGGATGTGAGAGGAGAGTGTGGGTATGAAGGTGCTTTGTGATGGTGGTGGTGGGGTTTGGTTGAGTTGTGTGAGTGGTGGTGATGGTGGTGGTGGTGGTGGTGGTGGTGGTAGTGGTAATCATAAGGATAATAATAATAATAATGATAATTTGTGATAATGATAATAATAATAATAATAATAATAATAATAATAATAATAATAATAATAGTATAATAATAATAATAATAATAATAATAATAATAATAATAATGATAATAATAATAGTGATGATAATAATAATAACAATTGTGATGATAATAATGATAATGATAGTAATAATAATGATAATAATAATAATAATAATAATAATAATAATAATAATAATAATAATAATAATAATAACGATAATGCTACTACTACTACTACTACATCACCACCACCACCACTACCACCACCACTACCGCTACTTCTTTCCTATCCATTGGCCAGTTCACATTCAGTAAAATTTAGTCTCAAAATTACAACATAATACAAAAAAAATATATATATAAGAATACAAGAAAGAAAAACAAAATGGAATAAGAAGTAAAAGAATGGTAACAATGATAACAGGTATTTGAAACACAGCCTTGAATTAAGAGACTGACTGAGATGGATGAAAGGCAGACAGTTCTCTTCCATTTTGATTAGGGCAGGAGAGAGAGAGAGAGAGAGAGAGAGAGAGAGAGAGAGAGAGAGAGAGAGAGAGAGAGAGAGAGAGAGAGAGAGAGAGAGAGAGAGAGAGAGAGAGGAGAGGAGCGAAGACGAAAGCAAGGGGAAAGAGAAAAAGAAAGAAAAGTTGGGAAAAGAAGAAGGAAGAGAGAGAGAGAGAGAGAGAGAGAGAGAGAGAGAGAGAGAGAGAGAGAGAGAGAGAGAGAGAGAGAGAGAGAGAGAGAGAGGAAAGAAAGAGGTAGGAAGGAGTGAAGACGAAAGCAAGGGGAAAGTGGAAAGGAAAGAAAAAAGTTGGAAGAAGAAGGATCATCTTACTTTATTGTTCTTTTTCTTTCGTATTTTCTTTTTTTTTTCCTTTTCCATCTGTCTGTTTTCTTTCTTTTGATTTTTCCTTCTTTTCTAACTTTTTTCTATCTATTTCTTCCTTACCTTCTTAGAGAGAGAGAGAGAGAGAGAGAGAGAGAGAGAGAGAGAGAGAGAGAGAGAGAGAGAGAGAGAGAGAGAGAGAGAGAGAGAGAGAGAGAGAGAGAGAGAGAGAGAGAGAGAGAGAGAGGCGGTGGGGGGCAGGCAAGGGGGCAGGGAAACAGTGAAGCAGGTAGGTGGCGGCAGAGTGGAGACACTGTAAGCCGTGCAGGATTACAGCTCAGGGGTAATCCTGCAGGCAAGCACAAATACTCGTACAAGCAGGTTAATGATGTCTCGTGCTGGCGTGGTCACAAGGCGAGTAAGCTGCGAACATAAGAAAAGAAGGGAAGGTGCAGGGAAGCCACCAAGCTTATACGTGGCAGTCCCCGTATACAACGTGCCTTACTGTTTCTACCTTTCATCCCCATTCATAAAGTTGTGTAATATTTTTAAGTTCGTATTGACTTTATACTAACAACCTGATTAGTTAATATATCCAGTTCAGCTTTAATTTTACTTGGGAACCCATTCCTTGCTATATCTTTTTTCAAAATCCAACTTTATTAAGCTTAAACTCATTATTTTTTTGTCCTTTCGTGATTACTGACCTTAAGGATTTTGTTTGGTTACTTGTTTATTTATTTATTCATTTATTTGTAACATCAAATCATCAGAAAACAAGGAAAGCTACAAGGTGCCTTAAGATTTACACGTGATAGTCTCTGTATCAAACATGCCTATCTACTTCTCCTGTAAAGTACTCTGGCCAAGGGTTAAAAAGACAAAAGAAAAAAGCCTACTAAAGATGCCACTCCACAAAGACTAGGACCAAAATGAGTATTCAGAATGAGAGGAGTGTCATGAAACCTGAAGGAGTTCATGGTCCCTATCCATAAATTTGTCCATTTTTTTAAAGCTCCGTACTGACTGCACTAAAAGCTTGAGTATGGCGTCTGTTCCATTCTTCTGCTCTTCTGGGCTTTATACTGTGTCCTGCGCTTTATACTGTGTCCTGCGCTTTATACTGTGTCCTGCGCTTTATACTGTGTCCTGCGCTTTATACTGTGTCCTGCGCTTTATACTGTGTCCTGCGCTTTATACTGTGTCCTGCGCTTTATACTGTGTCCTACGCTTTATACTGTGTCCTGCGCTTTATACTGTGTCCTGCGCTTTATACTGTGTCCTGCGCTTTATACTGTGTCCTGCGCTTTATACTGTGTCCTGCGCTTTATACTGTGTCCAGAGTTTTCTTTCTAAATCCTCTTTATTCGCTGACAAACTTCTTGAGAACATGAACTAGTAAGATTTTCAAAATATCTGAGGACTTGAGGCTGAAGGAAACTGATAATTCAAGTTCCAAGAAAATATCCGAGCTCTAAACGTCAATATTAACAGAAAGGAAGATGTTTTTGCAATACCAGGGCATCAGACTGAGGGAAAAATAATAATTCAGTTTCCAAGTAAGTAATCAGATCCAGCATGGAGGGTGATGTTTACAGGAAGGCCGACAAATTTGAAAACACAGATTTTTACAATATCAGGGTACGTGTTACTGGGGAAGAGCGACAATTCAATTTTCAAGAAGTTGCTCATATTATTAGGTTAATCTTTACAGTAAGGAAAATGATGTTCATAAGACTAAAGGAAAAACAGTAATTCAGATTCGAAGAAGGTACTCAGATTCTAGACTAGTGGTTCATATAAATAGAAAGAAAAAAAATGTAATAATGAATCCAGCCTTATTTTCAGAGCCAAGCAAGATAACCAGGAATGATGTCACGGTTGTCTTTGCCATTCACAGGATGAACCAAAAGTCTGGACATTCATGATACGTTAGTAATGTTCTGATGTGTCCAGAGTTATGGGACACACTGTATAATCTTGTGTTTCTTGTGCAGCCTCGTCATTTTTGCTTTATTATCAGCTGGAGGGGAAGATGGAAAAATGGCGCTATTCTAATAAACACTGCATCTTTGTCAGGACCAAGCGATGTTGTCTCTGTTAACTACGCCTTATGTACTTTGAGTCTATTACGCAGTCTTGCCGTCTATGTATTATTACCAACAGGAGTTGATGAAACAAAAAAAGTTATAGAAATTCAGCCTCATTTTCATGCCAAGCGAAATAACCAGTTAAATTGTCACTTAACTTTGCCGTATATAACCTTGCATCTCCTGTGCAGTTTTGCCGGCTATGCATTATTAACAGGAACCGATAAAAAAAAAACAAATACACTATAGAAATCCAGCCTCGTTTTCATGGCCAGCTAGGGTAACCAAAACGAACGCCAGTGAGATGAATTTTAACATGTTTCTTATCCCCGTGATGGAGGTGAAGGAAGAGACGGCAGCGGAGGAACAGGGAAATACAATAAAGGAAATGAAAAGGACTGTTAACCTTGCCATTATAACCTTGCTCTTTACTCATTCCCTTTTTTTCCGCACATTGCTCCCTCCTGCCTCACTGTGGTGTCCTCCCGCCCTCCCCTGCCTTTCTAGCCAGCTTTCCATTTCTTCTTCTTCCTCTTCCTCTTCTTGCTCTTGATCTTGTTCTTGTTCTCTTCCTTCTCCTTTGTCTCTTTTTGTTCTTGATATTGTTCTTGTTCTGCTCCTCCTCCTCCTCCTCCTCCTCCTCCTCCTCCTCCTCCTCCTCCTCCTCCTCCTCCTCCTCCTCTGTCATTCGGCACTTTATGATATTACTATTCTTGCAACATTTCTGAATTTATTATTGTGAGTTAACTGGGTCATAAAAATACAAGAACGCCAGGGAAGCAGCAATGAGCCAGTTGTCTGACACGTGGCACTCCCTGTATAAAACATGCCTACTTATCACCACCTATCATTCCCATCCATAAATTCATGTAATTATCTTCTAAGCTTCCTACTGACACAGCACCGACTACCTGATTCCCGAGTCTGTTGCAGTCATCTGCCAATTTACCCCTAATCTCCTTTTCCAATCTAACCTTATCAATCTCGAACTCGTTATTTTTAGTCGTATCCTGATTATTGATCCTAACGACGTTATTTTTATTATTTTCATGTGAGTGCCACTGGCCAAGGGCAACATAAGTTTGTTAAAAAGACCCACTGAGGTGCCAGTTCCTAAAGCGAGGTCGGAAAGCACTGTAAAAAAAAAGTAGGATGTGTCTTGAAACATCCTTCTTGCAAGAGTTGAAGTCACAGGAAGGAGAAATACATAAGCAGATGAGGAACTCCATAGTTTACCAGAAAAAGGGATGAATGACTGAGAATACTGGTTAATCCTTGCGTTAGAGAGGTAGACAGACTATGGAGAAGAGGAAGTAGAAAGTCTCTGGCAATGAGGCCGTGGGAGGAGGGGAGGCATGCAATTAGCAAGATCAGAAGAACAGTTGGCGTGAAAATAACGGTAGAAGATAGCAAGAGATGCAATATTGCGTCGATGAGAGAGAGGCTGAAGACAGTAAGAAGAGTTGATCAGACGAAATGCTTTTATATCACCCTTGTAATATTTCTTATGCCACTCAAATAGCACTCTTAGATCCCCTCTTAATGTTCTCTTTTATAATGAATGTGTCAGGTTTTAAACCCCCTCTCGTAAGACATGAGTGGTTACGGTGATATGATGCGAGTGATCTTGTGCATCTGTTCTAACTCAGTTCAGCTCAGTTGTTCGTGGGGAGTGTTGCCTTTGAAACGCCACTCCCTGACGTATTCCCTCTCTCTCTCTCTCTCTCTCTCTCTCTCTCTCTCTCTCTCTCTCTCTCTCTCTCTCTCTCTCTCTCTCTCTCATTTACTCTTATTTTCTATGGACTGCTACTGTCAGGGGTCGCCAGAGATGATCAGCCTCCTTCAACGCGCTTGGTTTTCTGCGCCGTCTTCAATCACACTTATTGCAAGAATGTGCTCTTTCACTGCGTCCATAAGCCAACCTTCTCTTAGGTCTTCTTCTCCTGGCTGGCAGATCCGTCTCCAGCGTTCTCTTCCTCACAAGAAGGAAATTTCGGGAATTCAAGTAAATTTTAAAGACTGAATCGCCGCATGAAGGGAGCAGGCACGACGCGTTCCAAGGTCATTCATCGCCGCGTGAGTTAGTGCGCGGCGATATCCCCTGGCGCTGCCGCTGCCGCTGTCGCTGCCGCCCCCATGCTGCAAAAGCCTGTCCCATTTGTCCTGCCCAGACCTTAATGGCCACCACTCCAGGCAGGGCAGTGCGGCGTCCTGTCCTGTGCCTTACTGGCCTCGCCTCGCCTCGCGCGCCACGGAAAACTGCGAAACAATGGAATGGACATTTTTTTAGAACTTTTACTAATAGCCGTTATGAAAGATGGACTCAACATTACATTGGTGCGTATTCAGGCTAGCCTATGTTAATCTGAGGCTTTTCAGGCAAATAAAACAAAGCAAAACAACACAAAACAAAAACATGCATTCCAATAAAAAATGAAAACATGAAAAAAAAAAAATTAAATAAATAGACTTAGCAATCGCACTGCTGACGCAGAGTCAGTGGGGATTTGTAAAAGACTGGTAATGTACAGTGGTGACAGGAGAGTATTGTTATATATATGGACCGTCGCGAGGAGGCTTGCTGGCTTCTTGAAGCTTATGTGTTAAGTTTTTAAAAGCCTCGATTATCCCGGACGCTTCCAGGCATCACGAGTATATAGGATTATTTTTTTTTTATTATACTTGCTATTTTTTTTTATTCAGCTTGCTAAGCCTTTTCCCTTTTTTTTACTTGCTCTTTTTTTTCTTTTTTTTTTTTTTAGGTTCAGGGTACGAAAAAGACTTAGGAGTTATAGTTAGCCCTGATATCCGTCTAAGAAAGCAATGCATAGAGGCCAGAAATTGGCCAAATAGGGTACTAGGATTAATTTTTAGGAGTGTTAAAGATAGAAGTCCCGAAGTAATATTAAATTTATATTTGGCGTTGGTCAGACCTCATCTAGACTACGCTGTGCAGTTCTAGTCCCCATATTACAGGAAGGATAGAGGTCTATTAAAATCAGTACAAACAAGAATGACTTGAAGGATACAGGGGATGAGGGGTATTCCTTACGAAGCGAGATTGAAGCTGTTAAATTTACATTCTTTAGAGAGACGCAAGTTAGGAGGGGACCTGATAGAAGTCTTGAAGTGGTATAAGGGTTATAACAAGGGGGACGTAAGCAAAATTCTTAGGATCAGGATAGAACAAGAAATAACGCTTGAAAGAAATAAAGCTTGAAAAATTTAGGTTTAAAAAGAGATAGGAAGGAATTGGTTCTCAAATAGAGTACTAGATGAATAGAACGGATTCAGTAATCAAGTTGTTAGTGCTGAGTCATTAGGTAGCTTTAAGATTAGACAGATTTATGGATGGGGATGATAGGTGAAAATATGTAGGTATATTTCATACAGGGACTGTCACGTGTAGGCCTGATGGCTTCTTGCAGCTTCTCTTATTTCTTATACTCGTGTTGTTATGAACACATGCATACCTCACACGTGTTAGATATTTTTTTTTTTTTATCGGTAAGAGAGGAAGCTAAAAGTCTGTCTAAAAATTCCTGAATAAAAGAATAATGAAGCGAACTTAAGTAATCCTACACACTGAAATGCCAGGAAGGGTGCAGCTGCGCCAACACCCTTCATTATTATTTTGTTCTGGAATTGTTAGGCTTTCAAACTTTTAGCCATCTCTCTTACTGATAAAATAAATAAATAAATGAATAGTGCTAAGCTTTGAATATTTTTTTGTTACCTCTTGTTAGTGAAACAAAATAAATGTGTATCTCACGAGAGTCACGAAGTTTAGGGCAGTGTGCCGCACGCTTCCAGGCATTTGAGTGTGAAGGGTAGAGTTTGTAGTGTCGCTTTCATTTCCCTTTTGAAATTGTTAGTCTAAAATTTTCAGTTACCTCTCTTACTGATTAAAAAAGTACATCTCACCTATAGTACAGTTTAAGGGAGCGTGCTGGATTATGCTACACGCTCCCGGGAGGATATATGATTAATTTTTGTATTGTTTTATTTTTAACTTTCCAAGGTTTAATTTTTTTTTTTTATCTTGCCCTCTAATCACAAACTGACTAAGCACTTCACCTTTGGCATAAAGCTTAAGGCAGCGTGTTGCGTTACGCCGCACTCTTCCATGTATCAAAAATGTGCAGGGTTACGCTCGTTTAGTTGTTCTTTTTGCTTTGAACTTCTGAACCCTTACATCTACCTGACTTTCTGACAAAAAAAAAAAAAAAAAAGTGAATTTCTTCGTAGCATACATTAAAGCACTTAGTCACTACCATTATCATTTCATTCAGTCTTTATTTTCCTCACGGGACTAAACGGCTTAAGAGTCTCCAGATGATAGTTTTGTTTGCGATATCTCTTAAGGCGCTTTACCGGATCATTAATTTCGCATCACTGTTCTTGTGCGTGTAAAGTGTCTCCATTACAACTGCTTCTCTTGCTGCTTCTCTCACTGACAAGATGAACGCGACCCTTTTACTCACCACGCTTGAGGCAGTGCTTAGTTCATTATAGGTACAATTTGTCTCAGTGCCCCGTGTTTGTATGCAAGTTGTATTTTAACTGTCTCGCCTCTTGACATGAAATTACGTGATCCTCTTACGTGGCCTCGAGCTCCAGGCAGTGCTTTGTTCACTAGGTAATGGCTATAATTAGTTTCCTATTATCTTTTTTTCTTACACGTGTGAGGCGTTGTGTTCTTAATGCTTTGCTTCTTGACGGGGAATTAAGTGAGGCTTTTATGTGGAGCTTGAGTTGCAGGTGGGAGTGTTTTGTCCTGGTAATGGTTCCTTTCTCTTGTACAGTTGCGGTCAGAAGTTTGTTAACATCTCGCAATTTCTTCCATAATATTTGCCGTTTTTAATGCTGTGCTGTGCTGTGGATGCATCTGCGTGTGAATGGGCCGAACGTTGCACCAAAGGGAGGGTAAAGGGGTTTTGTTTATTCCATGTCAGTTTGCATCCTGGAGTGTGAGAGAGGAGGCGGCGGCGGTAGTGGTGGTGGTGGTGGTACAGTCTCTCTACAGACATTTTCTCTCCCTGTCCAGCTTCATATTGGTGGTGATGGTGGTGGTGGTGGTGATAGTAGTAATAATAGTAACAGTAGTAATAGTAGTGTGTAATAGTATTAGTGGTAGTAGTAGTTGTAGTAGTAAAACTCTCTCTCTCTCTCTCTCTCTCTCTCTCTCTCTCTCTCTCTCTCTCTCTCTCTCTCTCTCATAACCCAACCAAAGCAAAGGAAATTGGAATGGTGAAATCGAAATGAGGGATGGAGAGAGAGCGGAGGGAAACTGAAAACGAGAAAACTGTGTGGATGGAGAGGAAGAGGAAAGGAGGAGGGAGGAAAGTAAAAATGGAAAATCAGAAGGAAAGGAAAAATGATGGAAGAGAAAGGAAGATAGATAATGATGGAAGAGAAGACAGGAGAGAAGAATGGAGGGAGGGTGGGACCAAGACGAGGTGGGAGGGAAGAGTGGAGAGAGGGACGAAGGAAGGAAAAAAGCGAGGATGGACCGCTGCGCTAAAATGAAGAGAAGGAACGAGATTTCCATGCGCGCATCGCCACAAGCTTCAGTATCACCCAGTATGAAGAGTGAGGCCAGAGGAGGCGAGACGGAATGGAGGGGCGGCAATATATATATATATATATATATATATATATATATATATATATATATATATATATATATATATATATATATATATATATATATATATATATATATATATATATATATATATATATATATATATATATATATATATATATATATATATATATGAAGTAAATATTGTAGTTGACCTTAAGAGGTTTCAGTAGACATTCATTTGATGAAATATTTCTTTTCTGCAAAAAAAAAAAAAAGATAAATGAATAAATAAATAAATAAATTAATTAATTAATTAAATTTAAAAAAGATAAATGAATAAATCAATTAATTAATTAATAATATATAAAACAAATACTAAAAGTAGAGATAGTAGTTGCAGAAGTAGTAGTAACTGCAGTATTGGTAGCTGTTGTAGTAGTAATGGTAGTATTAATAGTAGTGGTAGTAGTAGTAGTAGTGGTAGGAGTAGTGGTAACAGTAGTAGCAGTACTTATTTAACTTAATTTTCCTCGTACTAAATATATACTACAGTCTTTCTTAATGAAAGAAAAATTATAGAGTTTTGGTCATATGAAATGTAATGATTAAAAAGAGTTCATGGTGATAAAGCTTCAGGATAGAATAAGGCAAAAGAAAAAAAAATCACACACAAGAACAGGATGCGAAGTCGACAGAGTAAAAGGTATTGCCTTCAGAAAAAAGCGCGGGAATAAATGACAGGAAAACGTATCAAATTTTGAACTAGAAAAGAAAAGAAACACCACGCGACAAAAAAATAATTTTGTGTGTGGGTGTTGCATACGTTGTGTGTGGGTGTTGCATACGTTGAGTTTGACAGTTTGGGTTAGGTTAGGTTATGTGATGGCAGGGCGAGTTTACTGTGCCATTAGTGTTGTGTTGTATTTATTGTAAGGTAAGATCAGATTAAATTATGTTGTTTGCTCAGGTTTACTTGTCTTTTTTTTTTTTTTATTATTATCAGAGGTTAGAGGCATTTGCTTGTATATTATTTTTCTCTTCATATTTTTTCACATTCATGAGGATGAGATGGCATTGACTAATTCTGATTATATAGCAAAGTTCTGTTTCATGAGGTTAACTTCTCTATCATATTTTTTCTGTATTCATTGGTACTATATAGTATTATATGAGGTTGTTATCTTCAAGTACCTTTTATGCTACGTTAGGTTAGATTACGTTATACATTTTTTTCTGTCCTGTATATTAATTCCTCCATTCATTGGGACCAGATGACACTGCGCTACGTTGTTACTTTTTACTATTAGGATATGTTATGTTGCATTGTATCATGTTACGTTAGATTAGATTACACATTCCCCGTCCTATATATTTATTTCTACATTCACTGGGACCAGATAGCACTGAATTTGAATTTTTGTCGTTATTGTGAGTGTCAGGATATGTTATGTAAGGTTGTGTTACTTTAACTTACATATTCCCCGCCCTGTTTCCTGATTTCTCCATCCAGTGGGAGCAGATAATATTTGTTTTGTTGTTATTTTCCAGTGTTATATGGTATGTTACATTGTGTCATGTTACGTTAGTTTAGAGTCATATTCCCCCATCCTGTATATTCACTTCTACATTCGGTGGGCCCAGATAGCACTGTCCCGTTATTTTGAGCATTAGAACACATTATTTTAGGTTGTGTTAGATTGCGTCAGAATAAATTACGTATTCCCAATCTTGTATATCAATTTCTACATTCGTTTGGACCAGATGGTATTGTGCTATGTTTTGAGTATTAGGACATGCTGTTATGTTACGTTAGATTACTTACTCCCCGTTGTATATATTCATTTCTCCATTCAGAGGCAGCAGATGGCATTGTGTTTGTATTGTGATACGTTGTTTTCATTGCGAGGCGACAACAAAGGCGTCATTTTTGTGTTCATTCCCTGCGCCTCCCTTGTGCCGCCTCCATTGGTGCGGCGGCGGTGTTTTGAGTGCACTGCCATAAAGCTGCCAGATCCATTAGATATATTAGCCGCTCCTGTACTTGATGAGGGAGTTTCTTTTCACTACATCACGGCACTGAAGGAAACTGTGCCTCTTGTTTAGAATCCCACTGTGTTTATAAACCCTGACGTACTGAATCGTGTTAGTGTGAATATTGTGGTTGTATTGCATGGCTGTGTTGTACTGGGTCGTATTAGTGTTGTATTGTAATGTGTTCATAGAGGCTGATGTACTGAATTGAATTTGTGTGATTTAGTGTTGTGTTAAGGATGGATGAAAGGTTTTGGTTTCTGTTGTATTGTGTTAATGGTTGTTGTAATGTGTTGAGTTTAGTGTGTTGGTTTGTGTTGATCCGTATAAGCGTGATGTAGTGTTGCGTTGAGGGCGGATTCAGTGTGTTTTGTATTGTATCTTTATTACCCTATGCAATCGCTGACCACATCTTCTTTCACTCTTTTCTTTTTTTCTCACTCTCTCACCCTAACCAGGTAGAAAGTCACACTAGAACATCCTTTTTCTTCCTCCATTTTAAAACTTTCCCTGGTAGTGTGAAGTATTTGTGCCGTGTTGTTATGTTGGGATGAATACAGTGCGTCGTTTCGTTCTGAGTATAGTGTGTTTGTGTTGTATTGTACTATTGTGTCGAGGTGTTGCTTGATATGCTATTGACTTATTTGTGTAGCGTTGTATTTCATTTCTTGCGTTGTTGTGGTGGGGAGGAATATAATGTGTTGGTTTTAATGTTTCTATTGTGAACTGAGCTGGAGATTCATTTTGGTTGGCTACTTTCATACATTAATTTGGTGTAGTGTTTGCAGTGTTCTGTAGTGTGCTGTTGTGTAGCCCAGGTATAATGGTTGTGTTGCTTTATTCATTCTTCACTGTACCATTTTGTGTTGCGCAGGTGTACGATCATATGAAAAACCGTAGTGTGAACGTAAGAGAAGTTGCAAGACCCCATCAGGCCTACACGTGGCAGTC
>NC_087175.1:19598392-19638392 GCF_035594125.1 Scylla paramamosain
TCTATCCCTTTTAATCTCCTTTCATATCAGTACTTATAAAGACTTGATACATTACTTCTATTGCTGTGAACTGTTGCGTATTGCATTGAAAGGATTAAAGAACAGGTAATTTTTTATATTCTTAGAAGTCAAAGGAATTATGATTCAGTTCCTTCTACTTTCATGCTGATTAACTCCTTAATTAACTGCTAATAACATTTCTTATCTTTATTTTAACAACACTGAGCAGTTTTGCTAATAGAAAAAGACCATGAAAATCTTAGTAAATATGCAATAACTCATTTGGCTGGGAGTGTTGCCTTTCAAAATCATAATCCAGAGTTTCACGACACCATTATATTATGCTGCTAAAAGACCACAGCAGTTGAAAGGTCAATTGCACTTTTGCAGTATTGTTGTTTAATATTTGTAACATACGGTGGTATATGACACGGTTGTTACAGTGCTATGAATCTCGTGGCTCAGTTTAAGTTACGTCTAAGGTATTTTATCTTTTTTTTTTTTTTTTTTTATCTAGAAAATCTAATACCTCTCACATGCGGTGTCATATGATTCGTGTTGTTGTGGTTTACTATTCAGTTAGTCAGTCAGTCAGTCAGGCAGGCAGGCAGGCAGGCAGGCAGGTAGTCAGTCAATCAATCCAACACTCCATCAGTCCATTAATCACTCAGTCAGTCAATCAGTCTGTCAGTAAATCAGTCTACCAGTCAGTTAGTAATCAATCAATCATCACAATCAAAAGTCAATCCATCATTCACTCACTCCATCAAACAATCTATCAATCAATCACTCAGTCAATTCATCATCTACTCCCCTAACAGTCACTACACACACGCACACACACACACACACACACACACACACACACTACCTAACCACCACGGTGTTTGGGTGCTGCTGTAACACTGGCCAACTACCTCAATTGCAACTCTCTGGCATTGAAAACTTGACTAGTATTTGATGGGATGATTTCCATTTCCCACTCTACGTAACTGAGCCTGAATTTTGTGGATCGTTTTGATGAAGTAATATTCTTCTTTTGTGTATTCGTGTGGTGAGCGAGAGAGAGAGAGAGAGAGAGAGAGAGAGAGAGAGAGAGAGAGAGAGAGAGAGAGAGAGAGAGAGAGAGAGAGAAACTAGGTCATATAGCACAGGTTAAAGTCACGACAAAACACTCCCTCCCCCTCACAAAAAAAAAAAAAAAAGATGTCAAACATTGTACACTCGTAATCTGAAGTCACTCTATTTTGAGAACCGATTCTTTCTTATATCCGTTTTTCGTATCTAACTTTACCATTATTTCACTTTATTCATCTACCGAAGATTAGTGCAAAGTATATTAGGGTCGTATTTTGAAACACTTCTGGACCTCATTCCCGCAACTTTCGATAGGATCAAGATTAAGTTACACGGGTTTTAATGGTGCTTTTAAGGTCCTAGTGACAGATTAACAAGATTTCTACTTTATTAATAGGAGAAACACACTTGAGAAACTGGTTAATGAAATACGTGGCCTTAAAAAAGTCATGGCAGAGAGCAAAGCGTTTCAGAATACCAAACGTAATGGTTAAAGATCACTAAGGCCGCAGCGTAGTGCAGGCAGTGTCTTCATCCTCGTAGTATCCACATTCTCCTACTACAAAACTCACAGGTTGGGTTGGGTTATCTCCACTTTGATGTCGAGCCGAGTCAATCTTCCCCACGAGGCTGCTCTTTCCTCTCTCCTCCTCCCTCTTCCCCGAGACAACTAATCGTAGTAACAGCCGTCATTACCTTAACCTCAAGCTGAAATGCCGCGCCGCTCTCCTCCCTTCGCTCCTGTCTTCCTTCCTTATCTTCTTCCTTCCCTGGCTCTTACTCCGCTACCTTCTCATTTCCTTGTCCTTCCTGCCACCATTTCCTATCCCCTTTCTCCTTTTCTTCCTCTTCTTCCACTTCCGTCTTTCCGTATCCTTCCTCCTCCTTTTCGGCTTTTTTTTTTTCCCTGATCATTCTCCTTTCCTCTTTCTTCCTCATCGTACATATCTTTCCTTTCTGTTCTTCCTTTTGCCTTTCCTCTCTCCTTCATTGTCTACGTACATGATTTCCTCCTACGCTACACCCTCCCTTTCTCTCTTCCTTCGTCCCTTCCTCCCTCCCTCCCTCCTTCCCTTTCTCCGTCCAACCCTTCATCCTCTCCATCCTTCGCTTCCTCCTTCCCTATCTACCTACTGTCTACTATCTCCATCTCTTCCTTACCTCCCTCCCACCCTCTCTCCTTTCCCTCCTCCCTTCCTACATCCCTCTTCCCTGTCCTACCTTCTCCTACCCTATTCCTTCCCTCCATCTCTCCTTTCCTCCCTCCTACCTTACCCTACTCCCTCTTTCCCTCCCTCCCGCCCTCTCTCCGCGACCTCATTCCGGCCTCATGATCGCCCCGTGATGAGCGCCGCCTTAATGGAATGAGGCAAAGAACAACAAGATGACGGAGTGATGGTGCTCGTGGTGGGAGGGGATGATGTAATATGGCCTCGGGAAAATATTGTGGGCCGAGATGAGCTTCAGAGGCTAGCGGGGGAAGCGCGGCGAACACTGCGGTAGCGGTGGGGTGAGGGAGGACGCAGTGACGGTTGAAGGCGGATAAGTACGAGTGGCGAGGCGGTTGGTGGTAAGATCCGTGCGCTGCCCCCGAGAGAAATGCTGCGGTCTTGTGGGTGATGAGAGGAAACTGCCGCTTCTTGTGTTGGCTTTTTGACTTGGGCAGACTACAGTAGGGAGTGAAGGAGGAGCAACGTAGAGAGGGGATATGATTCAAGCTTTCAAAGATCCTTAAGAGAAATGGTGCTGTCTTGACTCGAGGGTGATGAGAGGAAACCGGTGTTTCTTGTTGTGTTGGGACAGACTGCAGTAGTTGGGAGTGGTGGCAAGGTGGAGAGGGAACGTGATTCAAACTTTCAAGATGCTGCAAGTATGTGACATCATGGAAAGTGAATGTTTGAATGTTTCCTCCAACGGGCCGATGCAGACCAAGCATACGTAATAAGAAGACACAGTAAGAAGTTAACAAAGATCAGACACAGGACTGGAAAGAGGTGAATTTTTCGACAAACTGCAGTACTAGGGAGTGAAGGAAAGGGAGGTGTGGTGGTAGGGGAGTGGCGTAGGACTTAGGGTTGTCTGATTTTAATGATTGATAAAGTGGCGCTTCTGGAGTATTGGGGCAGACTTTAATAGTAGATATATGCAGGAATAGTAGACATATGTGAATGAGTGGGATATGGTGGGTAGGGAGTAGTGACTGGCTTGTGGTGTGGATGGATGGATTGATAGATTGGTTGATTGGTGGTCCATGAGGCGGTCTGTGGTGAGGGATACTATCTAATGAAAAGTAGGAGAGGAAGGGCAGTAAATACGAAGCAAGAACATGACTACTGTTGCAATTTTTTGTTATCCCGTCTATAGGGCAGGAAGTCAGTTCTACGTACTACTGCTGCTGCTACTACTACAACTACTACTACTACTACTACTACTACTACTACTGTTTTGTTGTTGCTATTATTTTTGCTATTGTTGTTGCTATTATTTTTGCTATTGTTGTTGTCACCACCACCACCATCACCATCATTATCACATCGTTTAATACCATCTATTGAACAAGAGCAGCTCAAACACTAATTATCTTGTAAAGAAGTTCGACAAGAACATAAAACAGGCACAAGCAGACAGATAACGGTTGATGGCAAGGATCGATGAGCATAGCGCCTTCCTGAGCGAAACACAGAGCAAATATTGGCACAGGGAAATTAATTAACGTACACTTAAGCTAATAATGCGAACTACTTCACACGGCGGAAGGATTAGTACGTCTCCCTGGCCAGCATGTTCCAATTTTCCACTATACTCTGCTCTGTGTTTCTAAATGTTTCGGCGTCTTCCCTCCGCTACCTGTAACAGGCTCCAGTGGATGTTGTTGGAATTACAAGGGGTGGTGTCATGATTCTAATAGTTTAGCAATGCTTCTACGCTTTCAATAGGGGGGGTGGAAATAATAACTTTTGAAGACACGTATATTCATCCTTGTGGCCTGTGAAAAATATAGTCGTAAGGAGAGACTACAACGTTTCGGAATATGTGGATCTGTTTCACCGCCACCATACGTAGCTTAGTGATTTCGCCATCCAAGGACACGCGAATATGGCAACACTTCCACTGAGGGATGCTCTTAATCACTGACCGACTTAGTTCCTGTGTATTTTATGCGTAGGAAATTGAATTTATATTCCTACCAAACCTTTATTTACCTGAAAGATGTACCGCATTATACGAGTACAAATAGTCGGATATATTGCAGGTGACGAAGGTTTTGGTGGAAATACAAGGCAATTACACACACACATGTGGAAAGAAAACGGGAATAATTCCCTCTCCTCACATCAGTGCTACAAGCGACACACACAAGCCAGTGATACAAAGAGCTAAGGATTCATTAGCTAAATAATGAAATCTTGCCATGGTCAGAAGAAGAGTCCCACTGGCTAACTTGACGTGCCACACTGACTCCCACTGTCCGTCGCGTGATGATTTTCTAGTCATACTAAATGTTTCCTCCCAGAATTCCCTCCATCATGTCATAGTCAATAGCAGAGTCGCATACTGCCTAACTTAACGTAATTCACCACATCAGCGTCCATTGTTAGTCGCTTAATGAATTTCCGTAGTCTTGCCAAACGTTTCCCTCTTCTCGCATCAGTATTGCAAGTCACACAAGCCGCAGGGACACCAAGACGCAAGGGTTTATTAAGTATTGAAATCTTGTGTCATGGCCACACTGACTTCCTTTGTTAGTCTCGTAATGACCAGTGTTATTGTTTCCTCACAGCAATGCCTGCATCACTGGGAGGCTCGCCTCACGTCCTCGTCTGTTTAATATTTGAGCGACGTGGATTAAGGAAAAAAAATAACGTTTTTTTAATATATACACTTACTGAATGAAATTGACGGTCGTGTGAATTATGAAATCATTATGACAGTCGTTAATGAAGCATGTCCGTATTACCTTTGCAATATTTTTACGAATATGTACGTGTAATGTGGACTATGATAGTATTATAACTCATTGTTGCACAGATTATCCTACAAATATGAATACCGTACTTTGTCCAGGCGTTCATATACGGGTAAGAATACTTGCGTCTGGTATATCCTAAAGAAAAAAAAAAGTTTCCAAACATATTCCATTGATAATACCATTCTTCCTTCCTACAAATATGAATACGTTGTCGAAAAATGTATATAAGAGTAAGAATATTTGAACATAATGCATCGTAAAGAAGAGAACAAGAAAGAAAAAAAATAACTGTTGGACCGTTTACGAGTATCATATGCGCTCTCTCCTTTAAGGACTGGCACCTCAATGGGTCTTCTTTTTCTTCCTTGTTGTTGCCTCAGGCCAGAACCACTCTTACTTAAAAAAAAAAAAAAAAAAACCACCGCTTCTATATGAATTTCATTTAATAATACCAAACTCTCTCTCTCTCTCTCTCTCTCTCTCTCTCTCTCTCTCTCTCTCTCTCTCTCTCTCTCTCTCTCTCTCTCTCTATATATATCGTTCGCGTTACATACTTTGTAAAAAAAATAAATGAATGAATAAATGAATAAGAAATAGCTGTATCGCCTACATGCACATTTCATTGACAATAATCCAAACATTCTTCTATCACGCCTCTCTCTCTCTCTCTCTCTCTCTCTCTCTCTCTCTCTCTCTCTCTACACTTTGCATTCACTGGACTGTAAAAAAGATAAGTAAAGCAAAAATAAAATAAAAAAAAAACTTCACCGCTTCCTTATTAACCCTTAAACATTCTTCATCTCTCTCTCTCTCTCTCTCTCTCTCTCTCTCTCTCTCTCTCTCTCTCTCTCTCTCTCTCTCCACTTTGCATTAACCTGACTGTCCCGCTGACCTGCTTCACTGCGTCGCGTCATCAGCGGGAGAAGAGAGGAACTGCAGGAAATTGAGCGGGGAATGCAGGCGGAGAGGAAGTGGTGCGAGGGAGATGAAAGGGTGCAGGAAATGGAGATGAGACAGAGAGAGAGAGAGAGGAAGGAAATAAATATGGACGAGAAAGGTGAAGGTGATTGAAGACGGAAGAGGAGGAGGAGGAGGAGGAGGAGGAGGAGGAGGTGGTGGTAGTAAGGCAGGAAGACAAAGAAGAAAAGGAGAGGAGTAAGAGGAAGAAGGAGAAAAATAGTAGTAGTAGTAGTAATAGCAGTAGTAAAGGGAGGAGGAGGTAGTAATAGAAGAGGAGGAAGAGTTGTAGAAGAGGAGGAAAAGTAGTAGAATAAGAAGAGGAGAACTAGCAGTAGTAGTAGTAATAATAGTAGTAGTAGTAGTAGTAGTAGTCGTTGTTGTAATATCGGAAAAGTAGAAGAAATAGCGAACTACATACTAAAAGAAGAAGAAAAAGGAACAGGAGGAGGAGGAGTAGGAGGAGTAGGAGGAGGAGGAGGAGGAGGAGACACCAATAAAAACTCACAACACAAGACGCTAATCATGGCAGAAATTACATTGAGACACACCACTTCCCTTCCCACCACGTCCCGCCACAGACCTGAAAGAAGAATGTCCTTGCGTGTTTGCGATGGCCCTGTCCCCTGCCAGACGCCCGTATTCTGAAATGCTTTGCTCTCACCACGACTGTTTTCAAAAGGCCACAGAGACGATTAGCTCGAGACTCTCCTGTTAATCATAGAGAAATCTTGTTAATCTATCACTAGAGCCATAAAAAAAGACTCCCTTAATAAACATATGTACCTTAGATTAGAGCCTTTTGAAAGTAGTGGAGGTGCTGCTCAGAAGTGTTTCAGATTACGGTCTGTAGTTGAGTGACGCTTTCCCGAAGAGACTGCTACACGAGGCGGGACAGGCGGGATTGATGAGCCAACGCTTGAGTTTCCCTTTGACTGACAGGAATTCATTGGTTCCGTTATACACCACTTTCCACTTCCTCGCTTCTTTCTGTCGTGTTGTGTCGCCGCCCGCGCTCGGCAGGGTTAGTAATCACGACTAGGCAAGAAATTACTGGTTGAACCTTGATGAAGTTGGATTTATTAAAGATATAGGAAGAAACTTCTCAGATGCAGCGGTGATTGGAATAGACTTTGCAATCAAGTAAAAGTCGTAGTAGTAGTAGTAGTAGTAGTAGTAGTAGTAGTAGCAGCAGTAGTAATAGTAGTAGTAGTAGTAGTAGTAGTAGTAGTGATAATAATAACAGCATCATGAACAACAGTTGAGGTATTAGCAGTAACATTTTTAGCAGCAGAATTAGTAGTAATGATGAAAGCGATTGCTAGACAAAAAAGTAGCAGTCTATAGTAGTAGTAATAGTAGTAGTAGTAGTAGTAGAAGTAGTAATATTAGCCTATAGTATAGTATAGCAGCAGCAGCAGCCGCCATAGTAGCAGTGCGTCACGCCAAAGGAGTTTCGTCACGCAGGAGTGGCGGCGCGGTAACCTGAGGCGCTGCGTGATAAGGATCCAATAATTATGCTAAGTGGCATTCTTGTCCCGGGAATTGAATTACTCCCCCGCTCCGGCATGTCACCTTCACGCGTGCTCTGCCGATCTGCTGGTGCTGCGCCCGGAACGCGTGGGGTTCAGGACCTTATTCTGAAGTATTTTTGCATTAGATGAAGTTACGAGGGTTTTTAAGGTTATTTTTTTAATGGTTCTAGTGACCTTAACAGGATTTCTGTATTATTAACAGGTGAAACACTCTGGACAGTCCGGTTAATCATCTCTATGGCTTTGGTAAAGTTACACGAGTTCTTATGAGTGTTTTTATGGTTCTAGTGACAGACTTAATATTTCTGTATTATTAACAGGAGAAACGCTCTTGACAACCCGCCTTATCATCTCTGTGGTGGGAGAGCAAAGCGTTTCTGAATGTGGGCCTCAGTACTCTTTGCCAGGCTAGCATTCTCAAGGCAATGCTTTTTTATTATACTTTGTTGGGACTGGCGCGTTCACTGGGCCTTTTTTTTCTTTTTTTTTCTTGCCATAAGCTAGAACCTTTCTTAAATATATATATATATATATATATATATATATATATATATATATATATATATATATATATATATATATATATATATATATATATATATATATATATATATATATATATAACAGGAAAAGAAAGAGAAACTGGAAAATCTTTTCTTTAAGTATACAAAACTAGACCAGACTAGATCAGATCAGACCAAATCTAAAATAATCAGACGAGACCAGACCAGACTATACTAAATCCAACAAAACTAGACCAGACCAGACCAAATCTAACAAAACCAGACCAAATCTAACAAAAACAGACCAGACCAGACCAGACTAGACCAGACCAGACCAAGTCCAACCAAAAACAGACGAGACTATATCAGAAAAGACCAAACTTGACCAGACCAGACCAAACTTGACAAGACCAGACCTTTTTCTGTATAGTACCACATGAGGGTGGTGCCTGGGGCTGAGAATCAATAGCAGAAACCCACCACACACTGACTGACTGACCTCTACCTCACTGTGACTGACTGACTGACTGACCACCTCCATTCCACTCCACTCCACTCTGACTGACTGATTGCTTCCTTCAATCCATTCGACTTTGTTTGGGCACATAAAAAAATGGAAAAGGAAAAAAAAATATGGAAAAGAAAAAAAAATAAGGTACCACAGGGAGGCATTGTTTCCTTATTGCCTCTGTGCTACAGAAAAGAAAATTTAAGTGAAAAATACCACTTCGTTTCGATTCTTCTTTTTTTATTTGTTTTTGTTTCTTCGTCAGACTTGAACTTGTGTGCACAAGAAAACTCGAAGAGAAATTGCTTTTTTATTGCGTCTTCCCATGAAAAAAGTAGAAATAAAAAGAAAAGGAAAGAAAACACGAAATACCTCTATGAATTTTTTTTTTTTCGTCAAACTTGAACTACGTAGAACACTGAGGAAAAAAAATTGCTGTTTTGCTTTTTATTGCGCCTTGCCGTGAAAATAAGTTCACAATATCTCTCTGTACTTTACTTTCTTTTTCACGCTCTCAGGAAGGTCAGAGTTATTGATTAGCGGGCCCCATACCACTCTTCCCGTATACTCCTTGACCTCCGGCGCGGGCTAAGAGGCAGGTGGAAGGGCTGGCTGGTGGAGGCACCGCTGGAGGGTATAGAGTTCCCAGCCACGCCTCCTTAAAGCAGATCAAAGAAGGCAGTGAAGGACGAAACCTTTCTTCTTGCGTCACATCACCTTGGCTTCTTGTTTCTTGCTTGTTATTTTTTTTTTTGTGTGTGTAATTATTGGTATTGACTGGCATGTTATGGATGGTGCAGTTTTGTTTGTTTGTTTGTTTTGTTTTGTTTGTTTCTTTCTTAATAAGTTATTTTGTTTCTTAAGGGCTGGCCACACCAGGAAACATTGTTTGGAAACGGTTTGCAAACTGTTTCAAGAATGTTTCCAAAATGTTCCTAGTGTTTACAGGCGGTTTCCATAACGTTTTTAAACTGTTTCCAAATGTTTCAAAACTATTTCCTAAATATTTCCAAAATGTTTTCAAACAATTTCAGATATGTTAAAAACTATTTTAAAAATATTTCCAAACCATTTATAAATGTTTCCAAGCTGTTTCTGAATGGTTCCAAAATATTTGCAGACTGTTTCCAAAATGTTTCCAGTTTTCAAAATGATTGGAAACTGTTTCCCAACAGAACGCAAAGTTTGTGGACAGACTTTTAGTTAGTTAGTTGGTCATTGAGTCAGTCAGTTAGTTAGTCGACTATTTAGTTTGTTAGTTTTTGTTTGTTTATTTATTTGTTTCTTTAAGAATTTGGTTGGTTCATTAGTGAATTAGTTAATTGAAGGTATCTACAATTAGACAGTTGATTATAGGAATAAATTTAAAAACGAATAACCACAATTTTGTTTTTAGGTGTCTTGGTACTCTTAGAATAGTTAAAGTCATAGGAAGGAGATAAGAGACAAGAACAGAGTTACAAAGTTCACCGGTGACCGAAATGAAAGAGTGATTGGAAAAAAAGCTAAACAGTTTACCAGTGAAAGGAACGAAAGAGTGAAGAGGGAAAATATAGAAATAGGCAGAGAGTTGCAGAGTTTGCTTGTAAAAGGGATGAAGGAGCTCCAGAGGTTACCAGTGAAAGGGATGAAAAAGTGGCAGGTGAGGAAAAAGGCTGACAAAATTCCAGAGTTTACCAGTGAAAAGAATGAATGACTGAGGAGGAAATAGACAGAAACAAACAGCGAATTGCGGAGTTTAGTGGTGAAAGGGATGAAAGAGTGATAGATTGGCTGATTGGTATTGTGACGCGTGGCAATGAGGTCATGGACTGAGGCAGTGGGTGAGTGAACGAACGAGTGAGTGAGTGATGGTGTCAAATGCTGCACTGTGAGTTATACTGTGGTGCTTTTTTTTTTTTTTTTTCCGACTGTGGTGGTGGTGGTGTGTGGAATTTTGCTTGTTTCTCTCTTTTTGATGGCGGTGTGTGCACGTTGGCCACACACACACACACACACACACACACACACACACACACACACACACACACACACACACACACACACTCTCTCTCTCTCTCTCTCTCTCTCTCTCTCTCTCTCTCTCTCTCTCTTGATTTCTTAATTGTAACCGTATTTTTTCTTCTATTAATAGTTTTTACTGTCTGTCTGTCTGTCTGCCTGCCTGTCTGTCTGTCTGTCTGTCTGTCTGTCTGTCTGTCTGTCTGTCTGTCTGTCTGCATGCATGTATATATGTACGTACGTATATGTTTATGTATCTGTCTTTTCTCTCTGTTTGTCAGTCTGTATGCCTATATATCTGTATGTCAGTTTGTCTGTTTGTCAGTCTGTATTCCTATGTATTTGTATGTCAGTCTGTCTGTCTGTCTGTATGTCTAAGTATTTGTATGTCTGTCTGTTTGTCAGTCTGTATGCCTATGTATCTGTATGTCAGTCTGTCTGTCTGTCAGTCTGTATGCCTATATATCTGTATGTCAGTCTGTCTGTCTGTCAGTCTGTATGCCTATGTATCTGTATGTCAGTCTGTCTGTCTCTATTCCCGCTCTGTTCATCTCTCCCCTCCCTCTCACCCTTTCCCCCTCTCCCTCTCGTCCATCACTCGTCCATCCACCCATCACCACCAGCGCGTCCATCACTAAGGGAGGCGAATGTATCACGGAATGCTCCGGTAAAATTTTGAGCACCGAGGGTTAAACTTTACCTTCCCGTCAACCTGCGCTAAGTGTTGGCCCGGAGAGCTCCCTGCCTTTATGTTATGCCTTTGTTGACAGTGTGCGAAGGGGAACTAGTGCTGGGTGGCGCCTGTACTCTGAGGGCTCCTGTGTGTGTGTGTGTGTGTGTGTGTGTGTGTTTATGTGTGTGTAGGTGTGTGGATGTGTCATAGGAATCAGTCATAAGAGTAGAGAGAGTGGTACAGTACCTGTCTGTGTGTGTATAGATGTCCAGCTGAGAGAGAGAGAGAGAGAGAGAGAGAGAGAGAGAGAGAGAGAGAGAGAGAGAGAGAGAGAGAGAGAGAGAGAGAGAGAGAGAGAGAGAGAGAATGAAGTGTTCCCTCAGTATGTCGCTTCCAGAACTTCATTATAAGAGGAGACTGCAAATAAAAGAAAATGAAAATAAATAAGCTCACAGATATATGATATATGAATAAATAAATAGATAAATAAATGAAAAGGTCTGCTTGTTTAGTTTTTGAAGATGCCTTGATAGATCGGACTCCTCTTTTGAAGCCACACACGTCATACCAAGGAGGAAAAAAATAGGAGCTGGTTTACATTACAGTTTTTAGATGGAAGAGTGATGATACTGGAGAGAGAGAGAGAGAGAGAGAGAGAGAGAGAGAGAGAGAGAGAGAGAGAGAGAGAGAGAGAGAGAGAGAGAGAGAGAGGTAACCATGTGAGATGCGGTTATATATTCCCCCAGCACAGTATCCCTCCCGTGACATTTTTCCCCGTGACAGATTCCTCCCGTGGACATATTTCCCTCTTGACACTTTTCCTTGTGTACATTTCCCCCTCCCTCCTGTGGCTGCGTTATGTTATGCATCACAACAGCTTGGGCTTGTGTTGATGACGGGGGAATAAGTTTTCGTAGCTTTCTTTTTCGTATCCAATACAGAGTGCTCAAAGAGACGCATAGAGACTAGAGAAGCTCGTGACGTTGATTTTGGGATGAATCTGACTCTGCCCACCCTGCAACCTACCCCTTTGACTGCTCTGGGTTCTCCTTAAACTTGAACCGTGCATGCTTCTGTATTTCCTCCTTCCTATGACTTGAACTCTTTCAGGAGGGAGGTTTCAAGACACTTATCCTTTGATTATCGATGATTCTTTTTACATTGTTTTAGGACTGGTATCTAAATGGGACTTTTATTCCTCTTTATTGCTTCCCTTGGCTACTGATCCTCTTACATTAAAAAAAAAAAGGATCCAACAATTCACAACAATGCAGGTAAATGCAAGATGTTTTATAAGCAACTACTGGAATGAAAAGATGGATTAAAAGAGCTTTCCAGTGTCTGGCCTATGTAATATTCAAACGTGGTTGTAGAAGTAAAGGAAGTATCCCAGAGTGGCTTGTGATTAATGCAAGATGTACCAAATAGCAGTCAAAAGTTAACAGAATAGTCTGGTGCAAGTATGATGATTCTCAATGATGCCACTGCCAGGAGATCAGAGGAGAGTGGTGAGCTTTTAAGTGCCTGTAGTTATATTTCTGTGCATTAAAACTGTCAGTTTTAATTTAGAATTCACTTAAATTAGTGTTAGTGTCATTAGCAGCACCTGAATGTTTGGCCAACGCTTCCGATCATTTTGAAGCGTTATGTCTTGTCTGTTAAGGAATTCAGATATCCTGTGTTTTAGCTGACACATCCAGCTCTGCATGATCCCTGTCTCACCTTAGAGTTCGTCGTATATTAATAAGTACACATATAGGAACATTCTAGAGCGTAACAGTTATATTAGATTAGATTCAAGTTAGATAAGGTAAGGCTGCTTTAGATTACATTAGGTTAGATTAGGTCAGGTTGCTTTAGGTTACATTGTTAGGTTAGGTAAGGTTTTGTGAGATTTCGTTTAGTTAGCTAGTTTAGATCATGTTACGTTAGGTAAAGTTAAATTAAGTTAGATAAGGTTAGATTAGATTTGGTTATATTTGGTTAAGTTGGGTTATGATTAAGTTACTTGTTTGTTAGGTTTGATTAGGCAAGTGGTTCAGTGAATAAGGAAGGGACAGTGTGTGGAAGGGAAGGGATAATACCGGCAGGGGAAAAAAATGTCCTACTTTCTATTATTATATTACGTGTACTAAGGGTGTGTGTGTGTGTGTGTGTGTGTGTGCATGTATGCCATTTCACTGACAACCACCACCACCGCCACAACGACTGCCACCACCACCAGTACCTCATCCAGAATGTTTTTACAGTGTATTTAATTCGCTGCATTATAAGTGCCCACCCCACTCCTCTTTGTTGCCTGATTAACACACGCTGGAATCTGGGATGCAAATTAGGGTTTAGCAAGGCAGTGTGGCGGCGACAACTCAATCATACGCAACACTATTGGGAGTGATTGCTGCGAGTCTATGCATGCAAGTGATGGTGTTTCGTGTTGTTAGGCCAGTACTCTAAAACACCCTGCTCTCTCACCACCGACTGTATTCAAAGACCACAGAGGCGTTCAAGAATACGAATTATCATCATCGCTCATCTCCGGCTCATTACTCTTATAGTTAAAATTTGTTGCTTGCAATAGAACATATACGTAGTCGTGTGATAATTTCTTTTTATCACAGTAATAGTGATAAACAAGTATGACTGATTAGAAATAAACTGCAGTGTTAGTGTTGGGATTTGTGGTTTATGACGATTTGTTTTTAGCTGAATGTAGAATGAAGCAGGTAACAGTATCAATGACATCCTGAGTGAAGAATGAGTTAAGTTTAAGTGTAAAATAAATAATAAAACAAAAGCACTTGATAGTTTTGTTTCTGTCATTAGGAAATGTTTTTTTTTCTGAAGGATATGGCGTGAAAAGTAAGGAAAAGACTAAATTTAACCTTTGGTCACTTTGTAGTAAAAAAGTTAACAAAAAAGGAAAAAATTTACTTCTCCAGCGCAGAGAGAGAGAGAGAGAGAGAGAGAGAGAGAGAGAGAGAGAGAGAGAGAGAGAGAGAGAGAGAGAGAGAGAGAGGACTCATTTCACTCTTCATTCCCCATCATTTTCACGACCGTAGAATGAGAGAGAGAGAGAGAGAGAGAGAGAGAGAGAGAGAGAGAGAGAGAGAGAGAGAGAGAGAGAGAGAGAGAGAGAGAGAGAGAGAAAGTAAAACCACAAATTTACTTTACTTTTCAGTCCTCTTCAGTTTTCTTCAACCCAGAAAAAAAAAAACGAAAAAAAACAAAAAACACAAAACTCACTCTTTCCGACCTCTTCGCATTTTTTTTTTGTCTATTTTTTTCTCTTTCTCTTTTCCGGTGGCGGTAAATGGCCATTGGTATTTTCCGGGCTAAAAAGGACAGCCACTAAAAAGTCCCTGATGCTGCGAGAAAATGAGCAACGTGGCAGAGGCGGCCGTGAAGTTTGAAAAGAGACGAGAATAGCGCACGTCACTTTGGCCCCAGGGAAGCAAAATGTGCCGGAGATACGTGACAGCTCGGCTCCCTGTGTTCCCGCGGTGTAATTTGTTCCTTCATCCTTACTGATGCAGCGCGAAGGCAAGGAAGAGGCAGAGAGGAGAGGGAGAGGAGGACGTCGTGAGAGTAAATAGTGGAGAACTAGTGATATTCTTTACGCCCGTCCTCTCACTCTGTCTCGCTCTCATTCACTCTCCTCTCACGCCTTATTGGGTTTATGATGATTAGGATTGTTTGGAAGAGAGAAAGTGAGAGGGAAAGAGAAGACATGGAAAATTATTATTCAGTGGAGATACGTGGGAATACACAGAGAAAACATGTTCTTTGGTGGTACGAGAGAGTAGATAGAGAGAAAACTTGTTCTTTGGAGTTACGAGAGAATACTTAAAGAGAAGCCTGTGTTCTTTTGGGATAGGAAGAGATACACGGAGAGAAAATTTGTCCTTTGAAGATACGAGAGAATATACAGAGAAACCTAGGACGCAAAAAAAAAAAAAAGAAATGCACAGAGAAAACAATGTACAAAACCTCTCAAGGAAAAGAAAAAGTAAACGAAATAAGTGAATAGAGAAATAAATAACTCAATGTGTGACAGTTCCGGTGAGCAAATAAGTCTTCTTACAATAAATGTTTCAGAGAATGTCAGATAGACACTTGCCTGGCCGCCGCCGGGAGTAGGTACGTGCGTGCACCCATCACGGAGACTGGCAAGCGACTGAGGAGGAAGAGATGAAACAAAGGAGAAAGAACATAAGCGGGGTGACCAGTGTATTTAATATCATCATTCATTATTTACTATTTGACAGACCACGACTGAATATGGACATCGAATTGCAATAAACATTGTCCAGTAAGAAAACAGTTATTACATAGCAAAAGGTAAATAAACAAGCACAAGACAACTGCCTCCACCTGTCACGTCCCTAGTTCTTCTTTGTCTCTGCAGTTCTTCGTGTAAAGTCTAGTATTAGTCCATGTATTGATATTCGATTTTATTTTTTAATGTAAGAGGGGGTCTGGGCAAGGGAGACAAAAAAAAAAAAAAAAAAAAAAAAAATATATATATATATATATATATATATATATATATATATATATATATATATATATATATATATATATATATATATATATATATATATATACTCGTATATATATATAAACGTTCATTGAAGGTGCCATTTCCTGAAGAGAACAACACGAAAGCAAACCCAAATTACATTGAGGAGTTTCTTAAAGTCTCCCTCCCTCCTTCCCTCTCTTATAAAGTTGAAATTCTCTATTTTAGTTTAATTCTACGTAAGAGGGACCCTAGACAAGCGAAAAGAGAGGAGCAGTACGAGTCCAAACTTACAGAGAGGTGTCTTGAAACATCCTTTCTTTCGTTACAGACATGGAATCATCTATATACTCATTAAATTTCTATGTAAGAGAGAGGGAAAAAAAAAAATGAAGCTCCGTGACGCTGCCAGTCCCTGAAAAGAGTAGTACGAATCCAAAATTAGAGAAGTGTCTTGAAACCTCCCTCCCTTCTCTTTTTTAGTTTAATTCGTACGTAAGAGGGACCCTAGACAAGCGAAAAGAGAGGAGCAGTACAAATCCAAACTTACAGAGAGAAGTGTCTTGAAACATCCTTTCTTTCGTTACAGACATGGAATTCTCTATATACTCATTAAATTTCTATGTAAGAGAAAGAGAAAAAAAAAAATGAAGCTCCATGAAGGTGCCAGTCCCTGAAAAGAGTAGTACGAATCCAAAATTAGAGAGAGATGTGTCTTGAAACCTCCCTGCCTTCTTCACTCCCTTACAAACATGAAATTCACTGGGCTTTGTGTTATCACTGCTCGGGGAAATCTATTACATGTAGGAAAGACGAACGTGGAAGTTTTATCGTACAAGGAAATGAAGACGTCTTGGTTTCGGAAGGACGTATTGATTTCAGTTAAGAGATAAAAGAAACAATGATAAAAAGTGGACATGCGGAGGAAGTTCTGAATGAATAATAGAAGGATAATTACAGGAACAGAAAGGCAGTCATCTCTCCCTCTCTCTCTCCCTCTCTCTCTCTCTCTCTCTCTCTCTCTCTCTCTCTCTCTCTCTGCCCCCCCTCCCTCCCACCCTCCCTTTATCCATCCTACCCCTCTCTCCCCCTCCACCATTCCCCCACCTTTTCCCCCCTTCCCTCCTCCTACCCTCCCATTCCCACTCCTTCTATCTCCCATCGCAAATATTAGTACAAAATATAACATGCACCTAACACGTATCTTTTCCCTGGCTCACTTTCCCCGCCCTGACAGACGTGCATTCCGAGCGGCTCCAGTAATTAGAGGCATTGATCAGCCTCGCCTCCTCGTTGAGTCAGCTGCCACCGCTCTGATGAAGCCGCCAATTTGTAGTGTGTCATGTCAAAAAGAAAAAAAAAAAAAAAGAAAGAAAAAAAAGTTTGTATTTGGAGAAGCGTATTGGGCGTAAAGGAAGGTGTGTGTGTGTGTGTGTGTGTGTGTGTGTGTGTGTGTGTGTGTGTGTGTGTGCGTGTGTGTGTGTGTGTGTGTGTTGTATTATGTTGTGAGCTGTAATCATAAATGTGTTTAGATATAAAAGTTTCAGCGGCAAAGTTAGTGTGTTATGAGTGCGTGTAGTGTTTATTGTTTACATTCACCTCATTCTGTAGTCTGTAACATGTTGTTCTGTTTATAGGGTCATGTGAGAGAGTCCTCAGCTACCTGTCTGTCTATCCATCTATCTATCTATCTTTCTATCAGTTTATTTGCCGATCTATCAACATTTGCTTATATTTTCTTGTGTGTGGGATGCTTTTGTAGTTAATCCTCTTATACATTAAATATTAAAATGTTTTATAGATATAATTCGGAACACAAATGGGCTCGTATTATATTTTTGATTTTATTATTTTGTCATTTTCTAGAATTAGTCTTATTTTGTGTAATGCACGTTGATATGTATATAGTCAGTAAATTAACGTGTGTGTGTGTGTGTGTGTGTGTGTGAGCGTGCTATGGTAGGGAAGTTTGTGTCAGAGAGAGAGAGAGAGAGAGAGAGAGAGAGAGAGAGAGAGAGAGAGAGAGAGAGAGAGAGAGAGAGAGAGAGAGAGAGATCGGGACCAAAACCGAAATCAGAATCGAAACAGACAGAAAGACACAAACAGAGACATACAGACAGAGATACACAGATACGTCAGGGGAACTCCTTCAGCAGCAGGACTTCAGTGTATATATTCCCTTACAATTCAACAGCAGAGCTTCCTTAAAGAGAATCTAAGAGACACGCCCAGACTTGCTTTACATATCTTGAGACTTTAGGGCGGAGAGGGAAAGTGGATAGAGGAGGAACAGAGAGACATCAGGTAAGGGGAAAAGAAAAAGGTGGACTGATATAAGAGCTAAAAGAGTAGAGGAAGGAAGGTAGAAAGAAGCGGAAGTGTGGGGGAATGTTGGAGAACGCTATAGAGATTTAGAAGAGTGTTAGTGGTGGTGCAAAAGGTGGGGAAGTAGAGAGGGAATGGTACAGATGTGATGGTAGAGGAGAAAAAGTAGATAAACAAGAGTAAAGGAAGATGTTAGAGGAATAAACGTAGAGAGGAGACAGAGGAAAGAGGATAAATACAAGAGGTGAGGGGACAGGAAGAAAAGGTAAATAGATAGGAGTAGATGGAAGAGTAAGGTAGATATCTGAGTAGATAATAGAGGAAGAGGATGTAAACGAGTAGAAGACAATGAAATAAGATATATACAATAGGCGAAGGGGAGAGAAAGGAAGATGGTTATATAAGTGTAGATGGGAGAGGAAGAAAAGTAGTTAGATAAGAGTAGATGACAGAGGAAGAAAGACAGACAGGTAAAAGAAGACAAATTAAAGAAGGTAAATCAATAGAAGTGTTGAAGAAAAGAAAGCAATTAGATAGAAGTAAACAAACACAAGAGCTAAAAGATAAATAAATAAGAATATAGATTCGCTGAAGGCAAGTACATTTCTATTATCCACATACTGTAGAAGATAAGACATGAAGAGAAAAGAATAAAAGTAGATAAAAAAAAAGTTAAGAGTTAAGAGTAAAGCAAGCCAAATTAGACGCGTATTTAAATAAACTGAACACAAAGGAAAAAAGGAAGGAAGGAAGGAAGGAAGGAAGGAAGGAAGGAAGGAAAGTAGGTACAGTTTAATTTTTCACATTCTGTACCCTAGACCACACTCCTTTACACGCAAAACATAGAAAAATAAAAAACTACGTATCTATTTATTTTATCTGTTTCCTTCTTTCCTTAATTTCTTCCTTCCTTCCTTCCTTCCTTTCTCTCACTTCTTTCTTTCTTTTTTTTCTTTTTCTTTCTTCCTTCTTTACTTTCTTCCTTTATTTTTATTCGTTCTTCTTCTCTTCTCTTCTCTTCTCTTCTCTTCTCTTCTCTTCTCTTTTTCTTCTTCTTCTTCTTCTTCTTCTTCTTCTTTTTCACCTATCTACCTACCTACACACCCACCTACCTATCCTCTAAACGCAAAACACACACACACACACACATGAATTTATTTATTTATTTTTTTAAATCCAAGTACAGACTATTAAACACACACACACACACACACACACACACACACACACAAGAGCAGCGCAGGTCAGGCGTGTAGGGAAGACAGGGAAGAGGAACACAGGTTAAGGAGGAACAGAGAAGCAAAGAGAAGGGAAGGCAGGGTAAGCTGAGCCCCATGAACCATCCAAGGCTAGCAGCGCGGCCCACCACTGGATACTGACGCGCTGTTGAAATATTATCCAAATTTATCACTCTTTCACGGGAACCTCGCCGCGATATATGATTCTTCCCGGTGAAAAGATTATGAGTTTTTATACACAGCCAAGATAGATTTTCTGATATTCCGCCGACAGAAAATTGGAGGGAAAAACAGGAGGGTAAACTTTTTTTTTTTTTTATCTCCTGGCTTAAGATTAATTACCACGGGGCCTGTTTGATGGAAAGTGTGAGGGATGAGCAGGAATGGGAGGGAAAATGCAGGAGACGTATAGATAGGATGAAGAAAGCAAGGCGAGGAAAGAGTAACGAAAGAAGAATAGAGAGATGAAAGATGAGCAGTATTGGGAAGCGGGAAATGCAGATGTATATATAGACTTAATGCCAGAGGGAAGGGTAGCGAAAGAAGAATAGAGGGATGAGAGATGAGCAGTAATGGGAAGAGAAATACAAGAGATATATGTATGAATACGACGAAGAAAGAGTAACACAAGAAGAATAGAAGTCAGAGGAATGTATATCAGAGAGAGAGAGAGAGAGAGAGAGAGATGGTTTATGTTCTATTTGTTTACGTGCATGAATGTCTTTCCTTTGCGTTTATTTAGTGGTCACCATTAGCAAAAGTAACCAGCTGGCCTCTAATAGCAACATAACAATGCGTTTACATTACGATACTTTTTCCACAACGGACAGAAAAAATAAGTTCATGTTTGATGGAGTTAGTGTATTAAGAAAGAGGTAGGAAGAAATCGGTTCTCAAAATAGAGTGGCAGGTGAATGGAATATACTCAGTAATCAGGTTGTTAGTGGCGAGTCATTAGGGAGCTTTAAAAGAAGATTTGACTAATTTATGGACGGGGATGATTGGCGAAAATAGTTAGGCGTGTTGCATATAGGGACTGCCATGTGTAGTCTTGATGGCTTTTTGCTATTTCCTTTATTTATCTAGTTATTTATTTACTTGCATACGCACGTACTTATCTTCCTACTTACTGACTGACTGACCGACTGATTTAATTTATTCATTATATTCTTAAGTTCTGCTACAAATCTCCACGGCAGGATAGAGAGTACCTAGTACAGCTGCAGTCCTTTTCTATACAGACGCAGTAGTTCACCTCTTTGAGCAATAACGAGGAGATTCACTTTGCGTCTCCCACAATCCTTCCCTCACAAGCTTCAGTAACCTGCAACGCTGCATAAAATATTAAGCTAGTCTGCGATACTCACTGAAAACTGGCCACGGAAAACGTAAAGAGAAGAAAAGGAAGGCACAGAAAACGGAGAGTGAGGAAAAAAAAATAAGCCACAGGAGACGGAGAGTGAAGGAAAAGTAACAATAGAAAACGGAGTGTAGAAAAAAAAAGTAGCCACAGAAAAGGGAGAGTGAAAAGAAAGCAGGTAAAGAAAACGGAGAGTAAATGAAAGGTAACCACTAAAAAAAAACGTAGTGAAGAAAAGCTTGCCGTGGAAAACGTAGAATTTGAGAAAAGAGAAGCACAATATAAAAATTCCACTCCTCCGTATTACCTGTGGAAATATTGTATTTTTTCACTTTTTTTTTTAATGAAAATGTCCAAATCTTGTTATTTTTCGATAGAGGATATCAATTATACCGCGTTGAAACTTATTGGTTTTATTTCCAGTTGGCGCCCTGTCACTGTGGATATGCGAAATAGCCAGGTAGACAGACAGACAGACAGACAGGTAGTTAGATAGGTAGATAGATAGATAGACATACGTTGAATATATAAACGAACAGATATAAAGAAATGTAGAGATAGATGAAAGATAGACACAGACATATATACAGACAGGCAGACATATAGACAGGTAGTTGCAGATTAGATACATAGATAGACAGATAGTTAGACAAATAAATAAATAAACGAATAGATGTTGACAAATATAGATAGAGATAGATGAAAGATACAGACAGACATGCAGACAGGCAGGCACACTTAACAATATAAATACACCTTTATCATATCACTGACACACACACACACACACACACACACACACACACACACACACACACACACACACACACACTAGCACATGCCGTAAAGACCAAAAAACTACAACACCAAAGAACTACACCAACACATGTAAGTTTATTATAAAAACCATAAAAAAAAAAAAAACTTACAGAAACATTTTTCTAACAAGACGGAACAATGCATAGTCTTTTAAACCTTTCACTATTATGGTCGTCATTTGTAAACATTTATGATCACTGTACTTAAGTGTTTGCGTGTATGTAATGAAAAGAAAGAAAGAATGAGGTTAATTTATTCTTTGTTTAGGTATAGAAGTAAGTTTTTTAAAAGACTAGTGAAAAAAAGATAGTGTTTCAAGAGTTGTAGATGGTAATGGGGACAAACTGACCAGGAGAAAAGAAAGAGGTCAGTTTAATCTTTGCTTAAGTATAGAGTTACATTTTTTAAGAGACTGTAGCACAAAAAAAGTCTTTCAAAACCTGTACATGATAAAGGGACAGCGAATGAGATAATTAAACGTTTCATCATGTTATCTCGATTACATTTAACCGTTTCACTGCTAATTGGCACATCTCCTTAATTACTAACCACTCTGAGACATCTTTTCTTGTTATGCAGCCACTGCAAACACTGTAATGGCTAGAAATTGCAAAAGCTGTTCTTTTTTTTGTCACTTGTTTCTTGTAGATGTTTATAAAGATTCCATGATTTCCTTTCGTGCTGTTAATTGTTGCACATCACGGTGAAAGGGTTAATTAGCTTTAGTGGAAGTTATAGAGATTTTCAAGGATATTTTTCATAACTTTCGTGGTAGTTAAGCAGTAATTCTGCAGTGGAAGAGCTCAAAACAGCGCTACAATAAAATTACACCCTCACAGCACATTGCATCAACGTAACACAAGCGTCACAAACTAACGTGCTCGAAACCAAGCCCTCGTGTACACTAATGAAAGAACTTTTTGTCGCGTGCATAAGTGATGGGGCGGGGAGGGGAAGAGGATGATGGTGGCAGGAGAGGGAGAAGAGGGTGAGGAGATGGGGAGAGGATGGGAGGGAGAGGGGCTGATGGCGGGGGTGGCAATAATGGAAGCTGCAGCACGCCGGACCAGGCGCCGCGAAATACCGAGAGAAAGAAACGGTAAATAGAAAAACTTGGCCATAATTAATTCCTTAAAAAGTTTGGAAAGAGTCTGGCTTTATTAAAGTGAAAATTAATAACGAAGACCACAGCAGCAGCAGCAGGAGGAGGAGGAGGAGGAGGAGGAGGAGGAGGAGGAGGAAGATGAAGTGAAGGAGGAAGAGGAAGATCAGAAGGAGAAGGAGGAGGAGGGATGTCAGGCATAGAATGAGGAAGAGGATGATGAAAAAGAGGAAAAAAAAATAGAAAAGAGAAACGATTGGAGTACCGGAAGAGGAAAAGAAGAGACATGAGGAGAAGGAGGAGGAGGAGGAGGAGGAGGAGGAGGATGGGGAGGAGGAAAAGGAGAAATGAATAGGAGAAAAAGAAAATTACTGAAGTACTGAAAAAGGAAAATATATAAAAGGAGGAGGAAGAGGAAGAGCAGGAGGAGAGATGTCAGATACAGAATGAGGAGGAAGAGCAGGAAGAAATTAATAAAAGAAACAAGTGGAGTACTGAGAGAGGAAAAAAGGAGACAGAAGAAAAATTAATAACAGGAGGAGGAGGAGGAGGAGGAGGAGGAGGAGGAGGAGGGATGTCAGATGGAGAAGGAAGAGGAAATGAGAGAGAGAGAGAGAGAGAGAGAGAGAGAGAGAGAGAGAGAGAGAGAGAGAGAGAGAGAGAGAGAGAGAGAGAGAGAGAGAGAGAGAGAGAGAGAGAGAGAGAGAGAGAGAGAGAGAGAGAGAGAGAGAGAGAGAGAGAGAGAGAGAGAGAGCACCAGAAAAATTATAATTGAAAATAAAATACATGAATAGGAGGATGAGTAACGGCAGGAGGAGGAGGAGGAGGAGGAGGAGGAGGAGGAGGAGGAGAAGGAAAGTCATGGTTCACTGCGGTGGCTGTGACAGAACACATAAGTTGCAACGAAAATCTATGAATCTGCATAATTTCTGTGGTACTCGTGTGTGTGTGTGTGTGTGTGTGTGTGTGGGCAGGTAATCAGGTTGTTAGTGCGGAGTCATTAGGGAGCTTTACAAGAAGATTAGACAGATTTATGAGTGGGGGGGGTGAAAGGTGGAAATAGGTGGGCATATTTTATACTCGTTCAGGGACTGCCACGTGTTGGCCTGATGGCGTCTTGCAACTCCCCTTCTTTTTTCTTACGGTGTTTCGTATGATTTTCTGTCTCGACTCACTGTATACTTTGTCTGTTGTTTTTGCTGCCATTGCATAACTTTTTCACGGCTGTTTTTTTTTTTTAATCAGTCACATTTTTCGACATTTTGTTCTACAGTTTCTTAAATATTTATGCAACTTCACTAAAGCTGACCATTTCCTGTTCTATATTTTTTCTTACTTTTCTTATTTTAATATAGTTTTTCACTTATTTTTCTTAATGATTTGACTTGCTCTTCCGTATTTCATATTTTTCTTATTTGTTTTAATTTTTCTCTCAAATTCATTTAATGTAATTGCTCATATTTCATTGTAATTTTCTTGTATCATTATACTTTTAGTTATTCATCTCTAATTTTACTGTAATTTTTCCGTATACCATTGTAATTTTCTTATTTTATCGTAATTTAACCTATTTCTCTCAATTCCATTGTAATTACACGTATTTCATTATAATTTCATTGCCAGCGATGCGTCCAGTGTGTGGTGTTGACTTTCCTGACGCATACTCGTGTGGTGAGCTGCTTTCACTTAATTGGGGCTCCACAACACACCTGTGCCCACATGTATATTTTTTTTATCGATATTTTTAGCATATCGGTAGCATCAGTTTGACATGTAAACAACATTCTACCAATTATACTGAGCGTAATAACCACTGGCCAGCGGAAAAATAAATGTATTTGAATTTTGAATTTGGACGGTGTGTCTTCCTGTCTGTTTTTTCCTTTGTTTTCTGTTTTATTTTTCTTGTTTTATTTTGTTAATTTCGTATTTTTTGTTTGTTTGTCTTTTTGTCCATTTGTCTGTCTGTTTTTTGTTTGTTTATCCATCTTTTTTTGTTCTTTTCTTCTTTTTCTGTCTTTCTCTTCTTTTCTCTCTTCTCTACTTCCGTCCCTCCCCAACTCTTCCAACACACTCTCTCTCTCTCTCTCTCTCTCTCTCTCTCTCTCTCTCTCTCTCTCTCTCTCTCTCTCTCTCTCTCTCTCTCTCTCTCTCTCCTTCCCTCCCTCCCTCCCTCCCTCCCTCCCTCCCTCCCTCCCTCCCTACTAACAGTTTTGTTCACAGAATAGACTAAAAGCCTTCCCTGAGCTGCGCCGCTGGTCTTCACACGCAAATACTGCCTCTTCCTGCGCATCCTGCCCACTCTTACCCCAATCTACCCTCCTCCAACCTATCTCTTCCAGCTTTCCCTCAAAAACCTCACCTCCAACCTCTCCTTCCTACCTTTCCCTCCAGTTTTCTTCTGCAACTTCCCATTCCTGGTTCTTTTGCTTCTCCGTCCTGCCTTCCTCCAAATCTTCCTATAACTTCACCTCTAATTTCTTTCCTGTAGTTTTCCCACTGCAGCCTCCCTCTCTTAACTTACTTCTCCTGCCTCCACCACACCAGCTTCTCCAACTCTTTCCACCGCTATCTCTCTCCTACCTCCCCACTTCACCATTCCTCTCCAACCTCTCATCTCCAATCTCCCACCAGTCTACCTCTTCTCCCCATCCAGTTACCGCTCACCAAACCAGCGTTCGTCCACACACCTGGCCTAAAAGTCCCCTGCAAGCGGCTTACCTGCACGTATAAGCCTTTTCCACACACCTGGCGTGCTGACAAAATTCTACCTGTCTTCTATTTTAGTGTCTCTTTCTTGTACCCAATGTGGAGTCCATGGAAGCCAGAGAGAGAGAGAGAGAGAGAGAGAGAGAGAGAGAGAGAGAGAGAGAGAGAGAGAGAGAGAGAGAGAGAATAATTTATGGATTATTAAGCGGAAACTGCTCTACTTTTTCTTATTATAGTCATGAAGAAAAGTAATTAGAAATGTGTAAAAAGGCCCATATGAGAGAGAGAGAGAGAGAGAGAGAGAGAGAGAGAGAGAGAGAGAGAGAGAGAGAGAGAGAGAGAGAGAGAGAGAGAGAGAGAGAGAGAGAGAGAGAGAGAGTCTTTGCTTATCTCTACATTACACCACTAGCATGGTCTCTCTCTCTCTCTCTCTCTCTCTCTCTCTCTCTCTCTCTCTCTCTCTCTCTCTCTCTCTCTCTCTCTCTCTCTCTCTCTCTCTCTCTCCCTCCTTCCTTCCTCCATCACCCTTCATACACCCTCATCCCTCACCCACAGCCTCCCCCTTCATCTTACCTTCTCTTTCTCCCCCTCCCCCTCCCCCACCCCGACCCTGTCCTCCTCGTACACGTTTCCACTCCTTTACTATCCTGAGGTGAACTTGCAAACTTCTCTCAATAAATCACAACTCCCTCGCTGGACTCCACTTGGTAAGGCGCGAACCCAACTTTGCTAGGCCAGGGTTCACGCGGCAGTAAAACAGACATTATGCACAGAGGCTAACTTGGCCCGATCCTCCGGTTAAGCTGATGGACTTTCAAAAATCCGGCCAGTTCTCGAGCACAGATTCTGGTAGCGTTAGGATGAAGCGGTGGACTTGTGAGTGTGAGAGGGTGGAATGGGGGTGGAGTGTGAGTTTGATGTGTTAGTGTTGGATTTGTACTGGTGTGGTGCTTGTGTGTGTGTGTGTGTGTGTGTGTGTGTGTGTGTGTGTGTGTGTGTGGGGGGGGAGAGAGGGATTGGGTAAGGATGGGTACGCCTTGCATACACATATTCTCTCTCTCTCTCTCTCTCTCTCTCTCTCTCTCTCTCTCTCTCTCTCTCTCTCTCTCTCTCTCTCTCTCTCTCTCTCTCTCTGCATAAATCCATTAATAAACTAATAGATGTATTACCTCGTGCTCTTGGATAATCTTTTATTCTAAGTTACTCTCGTTTTGGAGGTTGCTCTTGTAATTCTTTCGGTTTCATCTTACTTTCTTGTGGTCTGATGCTGTCGTGTATTGCAACCTTCTGACTTCCTGTACAGACAATATTCACCAGTACATCCTTGAAAACTATTAATCTGCACCTCCACGAAACATGAGGTGGAAAATTATGGTCGGATACTCGTATGATCTTCGAGGCAAAAAAGAGCTTTACACCATGGTATTTTGTTCTTTATGTTAACTGGTACTTCTACTTGTATGGTGGTTCTTTATCTACATTCACTGCCCTGTAAAAAAAAAAAAAAAAGTGTGTTCGGACGAAAAAGAAAAAAACTGCGGCCATTGTATGTGGTATATTTTTTAGATAATAGTGTTTATTAAGCCTTTTACTTGTATGGCTTTTCTTTATTCGCAGCACTAAAAAAAATTGTTCACTTGGATGGAACATAAATAAAATGTGAATAGGAAGTTAATTTTGTCTTTTCAATGTACGAAGCTTTTTTTTTTTCCTTTTTCTTAGAGACTGGTGCAAAAATAAATCTGCGACAAGCTACAGGTGGTTACTGGGAAAAAATGTGAAGCAGTGAAGGAATTAACAGAACATGTGGTTGTGGAGAGAGTATTATATGTGTGTCACTAATCTCATTGTCTTCCTTCCTTCCTTTCTTCACTTTCCCTGCAACTCTATCCTTATGTTTTATTGTTCTTCCTCCTCTCCCTTCTTTTTCCTCTTCCTTCCCCTTGTCCTGCTGATTCTTTACTTTCCTCTTTTCTCTTTCATGTCTTAAACTGAGTATTTTGCCCATACCTTCCCTTCTCTTTTCTCTCTCCCCTTCATCATCTTTTTCCATTGTAATCCTCCTCTTCTTTTAATAACAAGGCAGGAGATTCTGCAGTCAGAAGATAGAAAACGCAATCCTCTTTTATTGCATGTCAAGATAGAATAAAAATCTCCCAAAAGCTGCTCCCACAATTGAGAAGATATATTTTTCGAAGTAATACATTTACTGTCCGAGTTCATTTTTATTATTATTATTATTATTATTATTATTATTATTATTATTATTATCATTATTATTATTATTATTATTCATTTCCATTAAGTCTTCTCTTCCTCGTTCTGTTTTGGTGTGATTACTGCGTGACGTCTTCCGCGCGTCTTGTTGTCCGAGTCAGTCACAGCATACACCCCGGGCCAGTCAGTCACGCTTTCTCTATCATGGGTTCTTTTAACATACTGGAACCGCTCCACGCAGTGTTTACTGTTCCCTTAGCTCTTGGACAGTCATACAGTGACTTGCTGTGACTGACTCGGACAAAAAGGCGCGGGAGACGCCACACAGTTATCCCGCCAAAACAAAACGAGGACGAGAAGCGCCTTATATGAAAATGATAAATAATAATAGTGATAATGATGATAATAATAATAATAAAAAGAAAATTAACTTATAATATATATCACATTGCTCTTATTTCTTTTTTTTTTTTTTTTTTCGGAGACAACTCAGTGACGGGCTGTTGTATTAGACCCGTGTTATGGAGAGTTTTAGATTTCCCACTAATTTTTTGTCACCATCCTGTAAATTGCTTATTACAATGAGTTCCGGAGGTCGTGTTCGCTTGTTTTATTTATTTATCGACTATCTTGAACAACTCTTTAGCAGAATGCTGGATAAGACTCACATTGTGTTGTACATTGCTTTAGACCTACCACTAAATTTTGTCACTGCCCTGTATTAACAAAAGTGAATGATTTAGGCACTTCCCTTGTAATTATTTATATTTTTCCGTTTTTTTTTTCCTTTTACTTCCTGTTCCCCTTATGTATCATTGCTAGGACGGCGCCTCTTAACGAAGGACTTTGGCTATGGCATTTAGGAGCCGTTACCCTGAGCGGATGCCCTTCCTAACCTCGAACAGTGGCCAGGATTCGAAATTGCAACTTGGGCCCAAAGCACGCGATATCATTGTGTCATTGCGGGACACTAAAGCACTTCCATTTTATACGTAACGTTGAATTCCGCGTTCCAGACTTAGAATGATATAGGAATTATCGGGAGATGAAAGAGAAAAATAAGCACAATCGTATCGTGACGCTGCCCAGACGTGAATCGTATGTTCAGTCCCTTAGTTACTTTCCACCTGGCTGTTGTGTAGTAAATGAAAAGTGAATGCAAGTAACAGTACATAAATTACTGAGTTGTGAGAGGAAAGGTAGCATATTTATGCAATAATTTATGCAGGTTACAATTTATGCAAGAATGTCTCGTTTTAAGAAGTGGGAGGAAGCCGACACATGGAAAATATAGAAGTGATGGGAACAATACAGAAAAGAGAAAATCCTCACACTTTACTTGAAAATTTATGCAGGAATGTCTCGTTTTAAGAAGTGAAAGGAAGCAGAGACAATGTGCGTGTATATGATGCAGGACAGTACGGAACATTACTGGGAGTCGAGAGAGAAAAGAGAAAATATTCATGTACTGTTTCATACACATGGCAAGTTACGCAGGAATGTTTCGTTCTAAGAAGTGAAAGGAAACAGAGACTTGATAGGTGTACAAATGATGCAGAGAATAATGCTCACCACACAATGTTGTATTCATCATCTTTCTCCTGGCGGTTTAATTACTTATTACGTCTCGGCACTGTGATTATGTTGCCTTGATGTGTGTAGTGCTATTATTCTCTCACAAAAAAAAAGTATTTGGCTATTTTTCGTACTGTTATAAGAGGATTATTTTATGTTTTATGTATTAGAGTGAGTAGGTAAAAGGGGTTAGAGAAAGCTGTTCGTAATGCTGTTACCAAGAAAGAACGAATAGGGAGAAGAACCGAAAGAATGACCAGTTTATTTTCTTCTTTATTGTCTTTAGTTTGTTAATGATTGCACACTTAACACATAATAAATAAATTACCAAGACAAAAATGAACACAATGTACAGTTTCTCATTATATTCCATTCGATTTACCTTCACTTCATCTCTAATATCTCAAATACTTCACTAGAGAGCGGTGTCAATCTTTCACCACAATATGTATTCTCATCACTTTCCGCTGTTAATTTGAACTTTAATGGTCAAACACCTCCCCGGAGAAAACAGCCTATTCGTTTAGTCACCCGGAACATACTCTGAACTACAATGGATCTGCCCTAATTCACCAGGTATTCACTTAATTTATCTTTTATTTCATGTCCTCACTAGTAGTAATTTCTCATGTATAACAGATAGGTGAATCATCAGGTGACAGGTGAATCATTAACGCGTTCCACTTATGTTCTCTTTGTATTTGATTGAGTTGTCCATTACGAGATGTTTGAAACACTTTGCTAGAGAACAGCATCAGTCATTCGGCGCTGAATATATTTTTATCACTTTTCACTCTGTAATTTTAGCTCTAATACTCCTCTAATACTTCCATGGCGAAAACAGTCAGGAACTAGATTATACCTTTCCTTATTGACCTGATTTTTTCTTAATTTATTTTCCATTTCTTATTCATAATAATATTACACAAAAAACACGTAATTAAACTAACAAGCGAATCATTAACTCCATATATATTTTTTTCATTACATTCGGTGCCGTTTTTTCTCGTTTCAACTTTTAAGACCTCTTGGGAAAAGTCAGTTATTTACTTTATTTATTAATTTATTTATTCATTATAGTGTTAAGTTTTTATTTACTCATTCGTGTTATTTATGAAGAATATACTCCTGATGTATCTTGCCGTACCTAACCTTATCTAGTTTCTCTCCTAACAGTCATCCAGAGAGCAGTACAAGAGTGTGAAGTCCTGGCTGTGTCTGTCCCCTAGGCGAACTCCCTCGTGCCTGCAGTGGTGAGTTGATAACGTGCTGCTGCTTTTATGTTCTTGTCCATCACCCAGAGAGAGAGAGGAGAGAGAGAGAGAGAGAGGAGAGAGAAGAGAGAGAGAGAGAGAGAGAGAGAGAATTGTGAAGGTCTGTTGTCTCCCTACTCTCGGCGGACTTCTTCGTGCCTGAGGTAGCGAGTTGATTTGCTGTGTTTCCGTTCTTGTTTGTGTTTCCAGGACTGCTGTGATCATTGCCTCTGGAGTAATGACGATTTCAGCTACTGTTATTAATGAAACACGAAATGCTGTTGCGTAATTGTTCCTATTGCATTTCTCTCCCTTTTTGTTTCCGTGTTATTTACATAGCTGGTTAATGCAAAGCAGATTACGATTTTACTGATAGCAATTCCAACTATTGATAAATCACTAAATGTTACTAATAGACTGATCCTGTTACATTTCTCTCCCTTATTGTTTTGTATTATTTAACATCACAGGTAATGTAAGCAGCAGATGTGCGATATTACTGATGAACTAAAAACAAGCATATTTCTTGCCGTACTCTGCAAAATAAGTGCCTTGTCTTGTATAATCAACAATTTCATTACTACAGTCATTAATTGCTAGCATCCAGAACCCTGCAAAAAAGAAAGAAGAAAAACAAAAAAAGTAGAGAAATTTGATTGTATCACGTCTTGGCTACAGAACAAAATACTGCAATACGAATAATGAATCAAGAAATAGGTACATGTGATAATCGGTAAACTATCCAACACTAAAAGAGTTAATAAATTTATATAATACTAACCGGCCACCATCTCTATTAACAATTCCCACTGGAAACGCTTCATATGATTTCGTGTCTGACTTTTACTGTTTTGCTTGATTCTCTCGTGACCTGTGACCTGATTGTGACCCTTGTGAATCACAATGCTCCGGCGGCCTCGTTTCACTTGACATAATTGATATTCCTGCGACCTGGTTTTGTTATGTGTATCGTTTTAATGGCGGGTATTGACAGACGCACAAAGCACCGTGACGCAACAAGGCAAGGTGTGTGTGTGTGAGCAAGATGTGTTGTGGTGTGGGGACTGGTAAGTGCGGAAGTCATGGATTCTTAGCTTTTCCTCCACTTATTCCTGACGCCTGATGGATTTTATCATTTTTTATCTAATTACTCCCATGTGAAAACTTTCACTTTTCTCTCTGCTGCCATACGAAAAAAAAAGCTTACTTCTTATTCCAGTATGTAAAGAACACCTTCCTCTTTTCTCTCATCCGAAAAGTTTCACCTTTTCTCGTTACTCTTATGGGAAAAATACCACCCTCCTCTTTTACTCCAACACGAAAATTTCCACAGTTTGCCTCTTTGCCTCTATACAAGAGATACACAACCAGTATAAAGGAACAGAAAAATAAGATAAGAACCAGTATTTGATATTTAGATCCTCGTTCTGATGGATTTTGTCTTTTCCGCTTTCTCTCCAAACAGGAAAAACAATAAAAAAAAGAAAAATTCACAATTGATATAATATAAAGACAAAAAATGTAACATAAGGAAGCACATTTATTGTTTATGTTCTCGTTCTAATGGATTTCGCCTTTTACCGCTTTTACTCCCGTACGAAAAGTCAAAGCCATTACAAAGACACAGAAATAGAAGGAAGAGATAAAAGAAAATGAGAAAACATGTTTGTTATTTAGATTCAGCGCAAAAAAACAAAAAAATACTGTGATGGAAAGAAATTATACACTCCATTTATATTACAAAAAAAATAAATAAATAAAATAAAAAAAATAAATAAATAAAATGCTCTTCTCTCACGTGAGCAGCGCTGTCTGCCCTCTCGCGAAACATACTTTATTTTGTTTGTAAGAGGAAATCGGGCCAAGGGCAACAAAAGACATCAACAACAAAGTAATGAAGTTAACAGAAGTACAGGAACTAATACATGAGAAAATAAAATGAGATACGATGTAAATTAATTAATTAATAGATGGAAATAAATAAGTAAATAAAGGCCCAATGAAGATACCAGAACTGTTGCAAAGGCAGCAAAAAGTGCTGTTTTCTTTGAGGAGAGAGAGAGAGAGAGAGAGAGAGAGAGAGAGAGAGAGAGGGGATGGGCATTGGCTATATAAGTACGTTTAACATTACTGATGATTTACTTTCCTTTATTCATGGATAAGTTTTTTTTATTTTTTTTATGCAAGGTGGGCACTGATCAAGGGCAACAAAAATTTAGAAAAAAAAAGGCCCACTGAGGCGCCAGTCCCCAAACAGAGGTACAGAAAAAAGAAAAAATAGGAAACACAGGATAAGTGTCTTCAAGCCTCCCTCTTGCAAAGAGTTAAAATCTCAGGAAGAATGAATTACAAAAAAAAAAAAAAAAACAGGCAGGAAATTCCACAGTTTACCAGAAAAAATAAAAAGAGATGAATGATTGTGAATACTGGTTAACGCTTGCATTAGAGAGATGAACAGAAGAGGGGTGAGATGAAGTAGAAAGTTTTGTTTAAATGATAAGAAAAGGAAGAATGGAAAGAAAAAAAAAACGAAATACAATGAAAAATATAGAAAAAAAAATTAATATGAAACTTTACCTCCTTCGCACACAAGTCATAACCACAACGCACCACTATCACATGCCGAGCTAACCATGAGAAGCATTGAGTCACTGAGGAGGAACCCCGCGCCTCGCCCTTCACTTCCCTCCAGCTGTACCACCTTTCCGCCGCCTCTCCGTCACACAATCAATCAATCAACTCGCCCCGCCGCTCTCTGTGTCACAAGGGTTAGCGGGGCTTCCTGTGTTGCTGTGTTTGCTGTGTTGTGCTATAGTTTATTGACGAAAGGTCAGAGGAATTGCCGTAAGGGAAAGGTGTGTGAGAATGTGGTTGAAAGAGAAAATTACGTGGAAGGATTGTAGAATGGAGATATAAAGCTAATGAATAGATTTTGGAGAAGTTATTGTAATGGAAAGTAGGATGAAGGCTGGAAAAAAATGGAAGTATTGTAGACTGGAAAAAAAAGAACTTGTGGATGTAAAAGAAAAGGTGGAGGTTGAAATTAGAGTAGACGGTATAGGAATGAGGATATAAGGGAAAAAATAGAAGTATAGCAGAAAAGAAAGGGAAAAAAAACTGGTGCTTCTGAAGGTGACGCAGGAAAATCAAAGTGTGTTTGATGTTTTCCTTTTCCTTCTTTTCTCTTTTTTATTTTTTTTTCATTTATGTTTCATTGTGAATAAAAAATAATGACATTTTTTCTTTTACTCGTAACTTTTTCGATTCTGATGTTTTTATTTTCCTTTTTCCTTTTCCTTTTGCATTTACGTTCTTAGTGAAATAGGAAAGTACTGATGCTTGTTGATGTTTCTCTTTTCCCTCTTCCCTTTTTTTATTTTTTTTTTTCCGCTCGCAGAAAAAGAGAAAAAAAAGGCAATTCTGTTTCTTCTTTCCTCTTCCTCTTTTTTTTTTCACTTACATTCGCAGTGAAAGGTAAAAAGGCAATAAATCTATTCAACATTACTGCGATTACACGTGGAAAAATTACGCTCATCACGGATTAATACATCTCTCCGCCAGTAGAAAGAGATGAATGGATATATATTTTTCTCACAGTCAAGGAAATGAATGTATAAATAAATGGGGATTCAGTGAATTTTTTAATGATTTGGCAGACGAAAGAGGAAATACCTTGTTTTGAAAGTACGTAGTGTTGCAGCAAATTAACGCACCGTATTGATAAAAATTGCTGGAATGCTTTTGGTCTTCGAAGCGAAAATGTAAAATTCTTAGATTATTTCGTATTTAAAAGTAGTTTGTTCTGGAGTGAATCTTTAATGTTTTAGTAAATTAATGATGATGATGATGATAATAATAATAATAATGATAATAATAATAATAGAAGAAGATGGTGAACGAGAAAGAGAACAATAACAAAAGCAAGGAGGACTGGAAGAGGAGGAAGAAGAGGATGATAATAAGAAGAGCGAGAACAAGGACATGAAGAAGTCGAGGCGGAGGAGGAGGAGGAGGAGGAGGAGGAGGAGGAGGAGGAGGAGAAGTGCGTAATGTTTTAGTGTTGCAACAAATTAATGCAACGTAATGAGAAAAAAAAATCTAATACTGTAGCGAAAATATTTTACGACTTGTAAGGAAAATGTAGAGATCTTAGATTATTTGATATTAAAAGTAGTTTGTTGCGGAGTGAATCTTTAGTGCTGTAATAAATTGACGGCGTGTAACGGAGGAGGAAGAGAATAGTAGTAGTAATAATAATAATGATAAGGATAAGAATAAAGATAAGATAAAAGAGGAAGAAGGACAAGAACAAAACGAACAAGAATAAGAACAAGAAGAACAAGAATAAGAGGAGGAGGAGGAGGAGGAGGAGGAGGAGGAGGATAACGTTTGCTGAAAATATTTACTGAAGGTTTAAACTGATTACAAAATGGTTGACTTACGATCTTCATTGCATGTTTTACTGGCAATGAAAAAAAATAAAATAAGTAGATAAAAAATAAATAAAATAAATAAATAAATTAAAAAAATAATAATGATAAAAGAAAGGAACAAACAAACAAAAGTAGAAAAGGAGGGAAGAAAGAAGAAAAATAAGAAAAGAGAACAAGAACACGAACAAGAGCGAGAGAAAGAGGACAAAAGAAAGGAAGGAGGAAATTATAAAGTGCTGGAAAGACTATTTATATGCACAAGGTCAGTACATACAGAATTACATCAGTACCTTTTGTTTCTCCACCTGTTATCATTTATGTTCTCCTCAAACATGCCAAGGCCACTCCATTCTGTCTTTATCCACCACTGATTAAATTATTATTACATCATCACTAACAATCCCACAACTCTAACGTTTAGTATTTGTCCTCTGATCTAACTTCTAATATTTTTCAATCCTTTTTAAATCTGTCACAGAGATTAATTAATTCTTACACGTATGAAATTATATTGTAAAGCAAGACAAAATTGATAGTTGTATGTTTTTTTGGTATGTAATTTTCTGGGGTCAGTAAACCATGTCTTCTTCTTGTTAACTATTATTATTGTTATTATTATTATTATTATTATTAAGCATTCATTTCTTTCAATACCCATCAAGAGAGAGAAAAAAAAAGGAAGTAAAGAAAAACACTCGTGTCTTGCATTATCAATAGTATCCTATAAGAAAAACTGTTGCTGTGAAGTTACCCACGTCGACGAAATGAGGCACAAAGATTCCTAAGTACGTCATTATTTTTCGTATGATTTTATCCCCGGCAAGTTTTTTTTTTTTTTTTTTTTTTTTCGAGAGCGAGCAGCGAGCACCTTTGATGTTTGTTTGTTCGTGAGCAAGTTGTCTAGAGGCGGGTGACGTGAGGCAGGCAGGGAGAAAGAGAGGGGAGTGGGTGGTGGTGGTGGTGGTGGTAGTCTTGTTGGTAGAGGTGGTGGAGGATGAGAGAATGAGAAGAAGAAAATGGAAGGGAAGAAACAAGAATAAGGATCAGAAGGAATAAGAATGGAAATAAGGAGAATGAGAAGAAAGAAAGAAGAAAAGGAAGAGGAAGAGAAAGGAGGAGTAAGCTAGAAAAGGGAGTAGAAGAAGAAGAACAAGAAAAAAGGAGAAAAGAGGAGGATGTAAAAAAAGAAAAAAACAAGAATAATAGTGAAAGAGAAAAAAGTAAACAAGAGTAAGGAGGAAGAAAACAAGGCAAAAATAATGAGAAGGAAAAGAAAAGACAGCGACCATGATAAGAATAATAATAGTAATGATGATGATAATAATAATAATAATAATAATAATAATAATAATAATAATAATAATAATAATAATAGGGACAACAACAACAACAACAACAACAACAACAACAACAACAAAACAACGGCAACAACAATAGAAGAATAATAAAAGACGAATAATAAGAAGAGAAAGAAGAAAAAGAAGAAAAGGAGATAAACAACAATAGCAACAACAGAAACGTAGCAGAAAAAGGAAGAGGAGAAGGAAGAATAATTGGAAGAGGAAGAAGAGAAGATGGAGGAGGAAGAGGAGGAGGAGGAGTTGATGTTGGAAAGAGGCAAATGGAGACACGGGAATAAAAACGGGGGGGCAGAAAGACGTAAAGAGAAGAGGGGGAGGAGAAGAGAGAAGAAAAAGAAGCGGAAGCAGGAGGAGGAAAGAATGAGAAGGGGAGAGACAAGAAAGGAGGAGAAAGGAACTAGGATAGAATAAAGAGGAAGGGAAGGGGAAACAAGAAACAGGGAGAGGAGGAGAAAAGAAGATGAAAGATGAAAAAGAGCAAGGGAAAATTCGACGGGGGAAACTATACAAGGAAGATTTTTTTATTTATAGAATGACGAGAGAGAAGGGAAAAAAAAAATGAGAGTGGATAAAGAGAAGCAAAATAACTGCCGGGAAGAGGAGGAGGAAGAGGAAGAGGAGGAGGGAGGAGGGAGGAGGAGGAGGAGGAGGAGGAGGAGGAGGAGGAGGAGGAGGAGGTGGTGGTGGTGGTTGTAACAGTAGCAGTGGAAGAGGAGCAGAAGAGAAGAGTAGAAGATGAAAGGGAGATAGAAGAGGGAAAGGAGGAGGAAGAAGAGGTGAAAGAAAGAGAAATAGGAGGAGAATGAAGGAAAAAAAAATGAAAAAAAACTAGAATAAGAGTAAGATGAAGAAGAAATAAAGAAAACTACCTGTAGTGTAGAAGGAGGAAGAGTAGGTGGAAGAGGAAGAGGAAACTAAAGAAGAATAAGAAGAAGAAAAAAGGAGGAGGAGGAGGAGGAGGAGGAAAATACAGGCAACAAAGAAAAACAACATAAAACAGAAAAGAGAAGAGGAAGGAAACTGATGTCAAGGCAAAAAAAAAAAAAAAAACTAAAAAAACTAGAAAACAAGACTACGAGATAAAAAAAAAAGAATTAGAAAAAAAAAAAACACTAAGAATAAAAGTGGAGAAAGCGAGAGAAAGAAAACAAAGGTGGAAAAACGCCACCACCAAAACAGAAAGGAAAAGGAAAGACGAAAGAAAAGATGAAAAGAAACAGAATATAAGTAAAAACAAATTAAGAAATAAGATTAAAGAAAATATAAATTGTTAGGAACATTTCAATCAATAATCATGAGAGAGAGAGAGAGAGAGAGAGAGAGAGAGAGAGAGAGAGAGAGAGAGAGAGAGAGAGAGAGAGAGAGAGAGAGAGAGAGAGAGAGAGAGAGAGAGAGAGAGAGAGAGAGATTAACAGACACGGAAAATAAAAAAAAGAGGACAAAGGGAAAATATAAAAGAGGACAAAAAAAGGAAAACAAAAATAAAATAAGAGGAGAGGAAGAATAAGAAGAATCACAATAAACCCAAGAAGAGAAGAGGAAGAAGAGAAAAACAGAAGTCTTAGCAGTGACCCAAAAAAACAAGAGAAGGGGGGAAAACATGGAAAAAATAAAAGGAGGAGGAGGAGGAAAAATAAAAGGAGGAGGAGGAAGAAGAAGAAGAAGAAGAAGAAAGAATATGTGAATAAAATAAAGGAAGAAGCAATAAAGGATGAGAAATAAAACAACCATAAACATTACAAGAATAAGATGAAGAGATGAAAGGAACTAAAAGGGAAGGATAATGAATAGGACGAAAATATGGTTTAGAAATCGAACGAAACTTGATGAAAAGGAAAATAAACGAAAGAATAAACGGTCGAAAAAGATGAACGAAAAATACAAATAAAAGAAAAAAAAACTTGAGTTGATAAAAGTGATGTGAATATAAACAAAATGAAAAGATAAAAAAAAATGCATGGAATATATGAATATAGTTAAAAAAAAAATAGCCCCAAAAATATTGCAATAAAAAATGGAGATAGAAAAACAAGACCAAAAGAAAAATGAAAGGGGAAGAGAGAACAAAAGTGTAGAAAATTTTGAATGGGAGACAGAAATGAAGCCTAAATGGAGGACACACACACACACACACACACACACACACACACACACACACACACACACACACACACACACACACACGATCGATTTGAATAACGTTCCTTAATCCAGAATCTTTCCCTTCTTCCTTCCCTCCCTCCCTCCCTAGAAACTTCATCCTTCCCTCCTTCCTTCCTTCCTTCCTTCCTTCCTTACTTCCTTCCTTTCCTTTCTTCTTTTCTTTCCTCTCATTAACACTCTCCCTCCCTCCCTCCTCACTTGCTTCCTTCCCTCCCTTCTTCCCTTCTTACTTCCCTCCCTCCCTTTCCTCTCTCCATCCTTCCCCTCTTTTTTCCTTTCTTCTGTCTCTCCCTCCCACCCCTCCTTCTCCTCTTTCTTCCCTTCCTCTGTCTCTCCCCTCCCACCCTCCTTCCCCTCTTTCATCTTTCTATCCCTCTCTCCCTCCCTCCTTCCCTTCTTCCCTCGCCAGGAACACATCCCTCAGCACCACAATCAGTCCGCCATAGCATATTATAGCAGTGTGTGTGTGTGTGTGTGTGTGTGTGTGTGTGTGTGTGTGTGGGTCGAACCATCCAGTGTGTCAATCCTAACGAACACAATATATTTCCGGCATCTCACAACACCCAGTCATCGTTTTCTCTTCATCTCGTCCAGTTTTCTTCTTGTTTTCCAGCGGGGGCACTTCGTTATTTTTTTGTTTCCCCCCGCAGCGTCCTTGACATGGTCGTTTCTTCCGCCCTTCCTATTGCTCTTTTGTCTTATTTTTTATCTCTCTGTTTTTCTCTTCGTTTTTCTGTCCTTGCTTTTCGCCTTGTCTTCTCTTTTGGCCTGTCTATTCCTTTCTTGTCCTCCTCCTCCTCCTTCTTGTCCTCGCCCTTCTTTCTCTGTTTTTGCGTGGACATCCTTGCTTTCCTTCCTCCTCCTCCTCCTCCTCCTCCTCCTCTCCTCTTATTCTATTTTTGTTCTGTGTCCTTAGAGATACGCTTATTTGCCTATTTGCTTGTCTCTATATCTTTGTCTGTGTATGTATGTTTTTTGTTTGTATATTTATTTATTTGTGCGTGTGTGTGTGTGTGTGTGTGTGTTCATGCGTGCGTGCGTGCGTGCGTGCATAAAATACATACGCTAACCACTGACCCACGTAATGCCAGGCAGCAAAACATGAGCTCCAGCATAAAATTACCACGCCAAAGCACAACTTATTGGTAATTTCTCGCCCCGTGCAGTGTGTCACCTTTACCTGAAGCCTGGATGCCTCGCAATAACCCACCGAGGCTTCAGCATAATGTATTCCTGACGCCATCTCAAGCAGCGTGCCTCGCCTGGCTTCCGCCCTCAGGCACGGCGGCGAGGGGCAGGAAAGGAGGGAAGCGATACTGTGCTGCGTAGAAAAGTGATTATTTGTTATTATTTATTTATTTATTTATTTATTTTTTATGTTATAAGGCTTCTGGTAAATGACAACAAAAGTACGGTATAGGAAAAAGGATCCGGTGAAATTTCCAGTCCTACAAGAGAGTTGTCGAAAAAGAATATCTATTTTATTTTTTTTTTATTATGAAAGGAGTTTTGAGCAAGGGAAACGAAAAATACGGCGATACAAAAAAAAAAAATAAATAAATAAAATAAAAAATAAATAATAAATAAAAAAATTCCCAGTCCCAAAAGCGAATTATCCGAAAAGATCCAAAATAACGACGAGAAATGTCTTGAAATCTCTCTTTATAATACTCGTACGTAGATTATAAAAGAAAATAACGTT
>NC_087175.1:19640892-19663392 GCF_035594125.1 Scylla paramamosain
GGCGTAGCAGGAAGGTAGACACACCGATAGCAATAGTCTTTCTTTATGTAAGAGGGGGTTCTGGACAAGGGCAGCGAAATGTCAGGGGAAAAAAAAAAGTTTACTGAAGGTGCCAGTCTCTTCAGAGGACAGTCTGAAAGCAAATCTAATATCTTAAAATCTCCATCTTTTTGTGTGCGTGTTTGTATGTAAGAGGGGCGCAGGAAAAGTGACTGAAAAAGCTAGAATAGAATGTCCACAAAGGTGTCAGTCCCTAAAGGACTATCCAGAATTGGAGAAGTGTCTTGAAACCTCCGTCTTTGGAGTATTTAAGTGACAGGCAGGAAGAAATACAGAAGCAGGTCGAGAGTTTCAGAGTTGAGAATAGTAACTCTTCCATAAGTAAACAGAGGAGTGAGAGAAAGAAACCATTCTGCAGCGACGCCTCGGGAGAAGGGGAGGGAAGTAGTTAGCGTGAAAGTAACCACAGAAGAGCGCAAGAGATACAACCTTGTGGCGAAGAGAGACAGAGAGAGAAAGAGGCTAAAGACCTCCAGTTAGAGGAGCGTGGATGAAAATGCCTATATTTTGTTTTCCAGGGATAAAGAGTGATGATCAGAGACGATAAAAAATGTAAAACAAGTCACTTTATGGCTGCTTTCCAAATGCCTGAGTAGTAAGCTGTTAAAATCTTGCGAGCCAATTTAATTTTTTGAAACATCTTAGTATTCTTAAAATAATTCAAGTCACAGGAAGCTGGATATAAAAATAGAGCATCAAGCAGAGTTCCGGAATCTTTTAAAGCATTAAGGCGTCTGGCTAAGAGCACACCAAATGGGAAAAAAAACCCGTCCGTCGAAAAAAAAAGCACCCATACCTTGTAAGGCTTCGTACTGGTTGAACAAAAGGTAAAACCAAGCAAACCTTTTCCTTCTACTCTCCTGAAAAAAAGTCCGTTCATTAAAGAAAAGGCAGCTCGCACAATGCAACGATTCGTACAACCTGAAAAAAAGGAAACAAACAGCAATCCTTTCCCTTCCTTTCCCTTCCTTTGCGGCAGGAGGAGGAGGAGGATAAGGAGGAGGAGGAGGAGGAGGAGGAGGAGGAGGAGGAGGAGGAGGAGGAGGAGGAGGAGGAGGAGGAGGAGGCCGCGGTGTCTGAAGTCCTTTGGGAGGTGTTATATTTTTCCTTCTTTCCCTCTGTATTTATCTTGGTCCGGATCAACATAGTGAATGGTCCTGAGCCGTCTATCTCTCTCCTGAAGGACGCGGTGGCGGACGTGTGGCACGGAGATAGGGCGGTGGAGTGCGCCGGGGAGAGCAATCTGTTCTTTTATATCCCCGCAGAGCCTTGTGCCTGCCCGCGTCTGCCTGGCCTGGCTGAGGCGAGGGGTGTGCCGACTTAGGGTGAGGCAGGCGTGAGGTGGGAGTGAGGTAGGTGCGAGAGGTCAAAAGAAGTTAGAAGAGGTCATGTGGGGGGTATGCTAATCCTCTTTGACCTTGATTTGGGGTTCGAATCAGGAGTGAGGTAGGTCAGCAGGAAAGGTGTGAGGATGATGTGTTGACCTGTGTTACCCTTGGTGATCTTGGCTTGAGAGTGGCAGGAGTGAGGCAGGTGGGAGAGGTCAGTAGAGGTCAGATGAGATCGTGTTGACCTTCGCAACTTTAATTTAGGGTTCTAGGAAGGAATAAAGCTGGTGGAGGAGAGGTCAGAAGAGGTGTGAGGGTGCTGTGTTGACCTTCTTGACCCTGACTTGGGTTGAGGGAGGAGTGAGGGTGGTGCAGGTCAGATGAGATCCTGTAGGCCTGTATTAACCTTGTGACTTTCGCGTGGGGTGAGGCAGGAGTGAGACGAGTGGTGTATACAGAGTATCCCGTGAGGAAAGATAAATTTATTCCAAGTCATTCATTTGGAAGTGTAATGTAACCTCAAAACCAAAGGCGTTAAAAGCGTATGAATAATTCCGACTTAGACTTATTTGAGCTTTTATTTTTGTGAGTGTGTGGATTTTCTCGCCGTACAGAGGTGAGAAGAGAACTAGAAACATTACAACAATACTAAGCAAAGCCGATTGCACGTTCCCCTCTCATGCATTCCTTCATTACACTAGACTCATCTCATTCCCCCTTTCATTTTTCACTCCTCTTTCTATTCCCATCCCCCTTGCCGAAAACATTATATTTCCTGACACTGTGTGAAGGATTAGAAGTGTGTAGAAAATATTGGATAGAGCAGGACACAAAAGTGGAGAATACTATTGCTGTACCCCACCAAGGAACAAAACACATTAAAACATTTCCCAATACAGTGTGAAGGATAAGAAGTGCGTAGAGAGTATGAGGTAGAGAAGGACACAACAGGGGAGAAAATATTATTGCTCAGCTCAGGCAGAGAACAAGAAACATTATATTCCTTGATGCAGAAGTGAAAATATGGAGTAGGGAGGAGACCGTATTGGAAAAAAAGTATTATTGTTCAGTCCAACTAGTGGAAAAAAGGAAGTTGAAAAATTTTAACTTTACGTAGAGAATTTATGGAAGGCAAGACAAAGAAAAATACAAAAGGCCAGAACCAGCTTATCTTTTTCTGTAATTTAACTTTTACATAGAAAAAAAAAGGTCCGTTATTTTTTTATTCTAACCTGATTACTGACCTTGAATTTTTTTTTCTTTTGTCACCCTTGCCATGTCCCCTGTACCACTTAGAGATCTCCATCAGTTCTGTAATTCAGCTTTTCATAAAAAAAAAATATACCTATTATTTTTTACTTTAACCTCATTGCCTTTTTTTTTTGTCACTTTTGCCGTATCCTCTATACCACTGAAAGACCTCTGTCATGAACAAGAAATCACGGGTTTGAACAAGAAATAACGGGTTCAAGCTTGAAAAATTTAGGTTAAAGAAAGAGATAGGAAGAAATTGGTTCTCAAATAGAGTGGTAGATGAGTGGAACGAATTCAGTGATCATGTTGTTAGTGCTAAGACATTAGGAAGCTTTAAGAGAAGATTAGACGGGTTTATGGATGGGGATGATAGGTGGAAATAGGTAGGTATATTTCATACAGGGACTGCCACGTGTAACCCTGGTCGCTTCTTGCAGCTTCCCTTATGTTCTTATGTTCCATCAGTTTGAGACTAACATAAACCAATACTGCGTAGTGAATCACTGGGTGTAGTAAAAATGCTATTCATAGCCCTGTCTTGCTTATTGACCTTGAGCATCTCTTCACCCTTGTTAAATTCCCTGTACCACTTAAACACCTCTATCAGCACGAGGTTAACATAGACCAGTGGTACAGAATGATGGGAAGGAATTCTTTCTTGCCCCGTCCCTATTACTGACCCTGAGGATTTTGTTTGTCACCCTTGTTATATTCCCTATACCAATTAAGACCTCACTCAGTTCCAGGCTAAAGCTGCGGAGTGGTGTTGTGTGAAGGCGTTATCTCTTGTCTTGTCTCGATTACTGACTCTGAGGATTTTGTTTGTCACACTTGCTGTATAAAGGCCTCTCTCTCTCAATAAGTTGCTAACATACATTTAACATAGACTAACATAAAACCGTACTGCGGAGCGAATGACGCGCTGTGAAGAGGTTATTTCTGTCCTGTCCTGATTATTCAACTTGAGGATTTTGTTTGTCACCCTTGTTATATCTGCTATACCACTTAAACACCTCTATGAATACATAACATAGACTAACAGAGTAGTGTGAAGACGTGTTTTTTACCAAGTCTGTAGTGATGAAAGTCCATTACTTATTTAATTGAGACTATGGTGATTACTTTTATCTTATTAGGTTTCCTCGGAGAGACGACTCGGGTTCTGTCTCCTTTCACGGCGCGAGCTTCCCTCCAAGACGCATTAAGCTGGCCCGCCTTGTGTGGGGCTTAGCTCTCTGCCTGCATCATACGAGGTCTTTGTCTTGCTGGTGGTGAAGGTACTGGTGGTGGTGATGGTGATGCTGATGGAGTAGTGGAGGTAGTATGTTATGGTGGATGAATTGTGGTGTTTTGGTGGTGATGGTAGTGGTGAGGGTGCTAGTGATGTTTTTAGTGAGGGTGATGGTGATAATGGTGGCGATGGTGATCATATTGGCTTTAATAATGGTAATGGTGGTGATAATGATAACAGTAGTAATGGCAGTGGTGATGGTGATGATGCTAATAGTAGAAGTAGTGGTGATATTGATGGCTGTGATAATGATACTGATTGTGTTAGTAATAGTAGTAGTAGTAGTAATAGTAGTGGTGGTGGTGGTGATGGCAGTGGTGATGAGGATAACAATAACAACTATAGTAAATTTGATCTCGTTGTGCGCCTCTGTCTTCAATGAGAGAACAAAAGTAACGGGGTGGAAAACTGCAGCTTAGAAATGTAGACAAGAGGAAATTTATTTTGCCAACTAAATCCCAGTTAATGGACAGCGCTATAGGTAATTGTAATCAGATTAGCAGGTAATGTGTGAGCGTAATTCAGTACGTGTTATTAATGTTATTTTAATCTGTTCACACTTCTGGAGATTTTAGCGATGGGGTATAGTAATAAAATTCTCTCTCTCTCTCTCTCTCTCTCTCTCTCTCTCTCTCTCTCTCTCTCTCTCTGTGTGTGTGTGTGTGTGTGTGTGTGTGTGTGTGTGTGTGTATTCACCATCATTATAGCTACTACTACTATCTTTGCTACTACTACTTACTGCCTTTACTACTACTACTACTACTACTACTACTACCATCACCACCATCACCACTACCACTATGACCGCCACCACCACCACCACCAATCTTCTATCCCTGTACCTTTCAACACACACACACACACACACACACACACACACACACACCGCCCTTCATCTCGCCCTATCACGACAGAGCTGCAAATAGAACCATGCTATAAAAAGTGAAGGCAGGTGAAAAAACAAACAAACAAAAAGCCAGCTGCACAAACCTGACAGCAGAAAAGAATGGACCAGATAAAAAAAAAAGAACAAAACAAAAAAATAACCTTGTTTTCTCCTTTTTTTTCTTTATCATTTTGTTTACTTGCTATCAACTCTCCCCTTTCACCTTCTCCCTGTTCACTATTTATTTCTATTTTCTCCCTCTTTCTTCTCCATTCTCATTCATTTTCCTTCTCGTTGCCCTCTTCTTCGTACTGTTCGTCTTTCGTTTCCTCCTCCCCTCCTTTTCCCCTCTCGTTTTTCCTCTTTCTCTTCTTCATCTTCCTTCTCTGTTCTCTTTGTTTCCTCTTTCTCCTTTTCCTCTCTTTACTATCTCTTCTTTTCTCTTTCCTCCTCATCAAGTCTTTCCCCTCTGTTTCCTCCGTTGATTTATTCCTCTTTCATCTTCTATTCTCATTCTTCCCTCTTCCGTTGTGTTTGCCTTTCCTTTCTCAGCTTCTCTTCTTTTATCCGTGTCCGTGTTCTCCTTATTTGTCTTCTCCATTTATTTCTTCCTCTTTCTTCTTTTCTCATTCATTCTTCCACGCTCCTCTTCTTCCTCTTCTTCCTTTGTTCTGTTTGTCTTTCCTTTCCCTCTTTTCCTTTTTCGTATTCTTGTTTTTCATTTATTCTCTCTTCTTCCTTCTTTCCTTCCCTCTCCTCTTCTCTTCACATCTCCCCTGATTATTCATTCTCAACGTTTTTTTTTTTTCCTTTATCTTCTCCATGCTCCATCTCTCCTCCTTCTTCTTCTGTTCCCTCTGTTCTCCTCATCTCATCTTGACATCTTCATTCTCCCTCTCCATCTGCTTCCTCGCTGAATCATCATCATCATCATCATCATCATCATCATCATCATCATCATCTCCCCTTCTCTCTCCATCTCATTTTTTATCTCCTACGTTCCAGTTTCTGCCTTACGTTACTTCTCCCTCCCTCGCTCTCCATCTCCCTTTTCTCCTCACGACTTTCTTAATTTCCTCCTTCGTTTATTCTCTTGCCCTTCATCTCTCATTCTTCCTCACCTCTCCGCTCGTTCACCGCCTCGCCTCTCTCTCTTTCTCTCCCTCTCTCTTCTTTGCCTCCCGGCGCCAGTAAGGGTGAGGGAGGGCAGAGCAAGGCAGGGATACGGTCTTTGTGCTGGTCTGATTCTGCTGATTGCTAGAGAACGTATGAAAAAAAGGGAGCTATGAACACAAGGACCTCAGAAAATAAGGAAGGCTTCTACAAAACACGAGAAAATAAGGAAGGTAGCTATGTAACATCAGAGTATAAAGGAAGAAAGACTGCTAGAGAACGTAAGAAACAAAAGAACATACGAAAATAATGAAGATTCTATAAAACATAAGAACGGAAGAGAAAAAAAGGAAGGATGCTATAGAACATAAAAAAAACAAAAACATGCACATAAAAACATAAGGAAAGGTTTATACAACATTTGAACATAAAAAGAAAAATCAAGGCAGACTGTTTATAGATCATAAGGGCATAAACAAAGAAGGCTGCTATAACATAAGAACACAAGTACACAAAGAAGGCTGCAAGAAATGATCAGTCTCACACGTGGCTGTTCCTGTGTAAAGCATGTCTACATATTTCCACTCATCATTCCCATCTATAAGTCCGCCTAATCTTCTTTTAAAGCTCTCAATTGACTCAGCACTGACAACTTAATTACTGATTCTGGTCCGTTTTTTTTTTTAAGAATATAAGATCAGAAAAAAAGTTAAGCTAATTGGGAAGGAAGTAATGAAAAGAGGGAAAGGAGGAAGAGAAGAAAAGAACAGGCAATGATGAAAAAGGAAAAAAAGGAAAAGAATGACGAACAGAACCCACATTTGAGAACCAGGTTTTTACTATTTTAAATGTAACCTGTTGAGCTTGAACCCATTATTCCTCGTCCTATCCTGATTACTAAGCCTGGGTATTTTTTTTTGTGTCACAGGAACTTGAGGGAAATAAGAATTCTCAAGACCTGGTCGGTGTTTTGTAAAAGTTATGCGAAGGAAGTCTTTTTAAGGTGCACATCCCCTTCGCTGCTCTGGTCGCCTTTGGATAACATTGAGAGCAGTATAGGAGCATAATTTGCAAGGGCATATGGAAAACAAAGAATAAAAGTTTCATTTTCTATTTTCTCTGTTACAAAACTAATTAATGTGTGAAAAATGGTAAGGGATTAAACGAAAAAATATCTAGCACTGAATGGGTTAAGGTGTGCATCCCTTTCATTGGTAAACTGTGGAGGTCTCTGTCTGTTTGTGCTTTGTCCTCCTTCCCTGCGACTTGAGATGCTTCAGAAGAGTATCAGACCACCGCGGAAACTATACTGGCTAACTTTTTTACCTATATTTATTTATTTATTCCTTGCTACTGCAGATTACGTTTTTGGATGCAGCATTATTTTCTTTTTCTTTTTTCATTTTTTTTTCATATTCTTAACCAGACTCCTTGATATATTAAAAAAAAAATAAGCTTGTCTCTAAGAATACTAAATCGCGAAGCCGCTTTCTATAAAATATGTTGTCTATTTTTAGTAACAATTCTAAGTTTTCACTGAATAAAAATCCACGAGAGAGCTCCCAAATTAATGAAATCTAATCTAAAAGCTACCTACATACCTTATTCACAGTCACCAGATGAGACTTTTCATTTTAATCCACCTGTATGTACATATTGTCTGTTTTTTAGTTACATTAATATGTCTTCACTTAATTAAAATCCTCCGTTCACGCAACAGTTCCCAGAATAATAAAAATACTGAAACCTAATCTATAAATTACCTGCTTTATTCATAGTCACCAGATGAGACTTTCACTTTAATCCACGTGTATGACCAAGTTGAGTTAATAGGAAAAGTTTGTAAGCTGCTTGATATTTCCCGCATATTCTGCCTGAGAGGGAACGCACTCTTTCAGGAATAAAAGACTCGAGGGTACGTAGTAATAAAGATAGCCACAGACACGGCCGTCGAGTGTTCCTGTGGTATTGAGCTTAAGAATGAGGCGTGAGAAATGCCTGATGAGGGAAGAAGAGACGACGATAAGGTTTGCCGGTGTCCAAATGTGTGTGAGATTTTCTGATGTTTTGAGGCTCTTGTGTTGGGATGTAAAAGCGATTTATACTTGTAATTTGTTTAATTTAAGGAATTTCCGCTTTAGTGATGTTTTTTTTTGGTCTCAATGTGGGGAGGCATAGATATTTTTTGTGTGGCAATAGCGAGTTGTGTAGTTATTTTTATCTTTAACGATATTTCAAGGTTCGTGTGGTCAGCTTGTATGAGTTTTGTGCGTCAAACTAGTGACTTGTTGATTATGTTCACCCTTGATGATGTTATATTAGATTGTGTATGTTCTTAAGCATAAATAGTTTTTTTTTTTCATGAAACTATTATTATCGGTCACTGTACTGACATACAAGTCGTTTCGTACATGTAACTTGTGACTTTACAGGCAGTTTGAGACGCTTTGTGTTGAAACAAGTCACTGTGTTACGTAGTAATTTATTTTAGTGATTTAATGAATTTCACTAACACTAGTTTGAGACGCACTGTATTGAAACACAAGTCATTTTGTGCACGTAACCAAGAATTTATTTAACGATTTAATGATCTCCAGCTTTAACAATGTTCTGAGGTTGAATGTTCTGAAGCAATTAGTTTTGTTCCGGCAATTGTTCACCTTTAACGATGATATGAAGCTCAGTGTCCTGAAACATAAGTAGCTTTGTGCTGAAAGCTCGTGATTTATTCAATGATTTTCTCCTTTAAGGGATCAGGGGAAGCTCGTGCACCAAAGGTTAAAGATTGTTTAAGGGAAACTCACAGAATTAAAAGGTCTCGGCTTCCTTACGTTAAGAGATTGAAGTTTTTAATTTTACATTCTTAAGAGAAATGAAGGTTAAGAGGCGAGGTGATGGAAATCTTTACGTGGCACAGGGGATATGACAAGGGTGACGTAAGCAGAATCCTTTATTTCAGTAATCAGGATACAAGAAATGATGGGTTATAAAGTTAAATTTAAAAAAGAGTCTAGAAGAAATTAATTCTCAGTGGTAGATGAATAGACTCAATGATCAGCTTGTTAGCACCAAATCATTAAATCTTTAAAAGAAAATAAGATAAAATAATGATGACGATCAGTAGAAATAGGTAGATAAATTTTATTCCGGGACCGCCACGTACAGACCTGATGGCTTCTTGCAGCTTCCTTTATTTTCTTCGTACGTTTTGATGCTTCCTTCGCCTCCAGGTCGTGATGTCGGTGTATGCTTTTGGGAGGAATACATTCACCTCTCGGCCTTTTGTTAGCATAAATAGGCGGGGATAAAATAGATGCATCGTGCTCTGAACCGAATAAAAGATGAAGCAAATAAATCGTGCAACACTGATTTAGTAAATAAAATTTCCACGAGGGATTGCAAGAGATTTTAAAATAACAGGACTTTTACATCCTGACTAAGCTGTTTGAATCCACAACATCACTCTACACTTAATTAACTGTTGTATGCGAGAAACGCTAACTACGGAATTAACAGGAAAAAAAAAAAAGTGTCATTTACTACTGCTGTTTGTATGGAAAGGTGTGGATCCTCGTTAGTATATAATGTATTGTGTGTATATGAGACGCAGGGTGGACATAAAGGCAATAACTAACTTTAACAGGAGAAAATAAGTACTATCTATGACTGCTGTTTGTAGAGGAAAGGTTTGAATGGTTGTCTGTACGGTAATGTATGTGTATATAATGTAGAGACACTCAGTAGAGAGAGACAGTGGCACTATCTATCTGTGGTATTAATATGAGGAAGGTGTTATCTACTACTGTTGTTTGTAGGGAAAGGTTTGAATGCTTGTTAGTATGGTATAGTGAAGAAGTTTAGCATGAAGTTTAAGGATTCATACTACTGACAGTGTGAAAAAAAGATAAATAATGATTACAGCTGCTAATTTTTATAGGGGGAAGATTTGCATGCCTATTGGTGGGGTAATGCATTGTGTTTGTACAGTTACTAACCATAGTGTAAAAGAAGAGAAATAATGTGTACATCTGCTGGTGTTTGGTGTGGCAGTGTATGAATGTTGTTTGTATGTATATTCTGTGTGTTGCAGTGTGAAAGGTGCAGAGTGAATGTTCAAGGATAGAAACTAATAACAGTGGAAAGATAAAAAAATGTACAGTCTTCACCAACTATAGTTAACTGGGGCAGGGTATAAATGCTTGTTTGTATGGTAATGTGGTGTGTGTTATCGTGTGAAAGGTGCAGAGTGAATGTTCAGGAGTAGAAACTAATAACAATGGAAAGATATAAAAATGTACTGTCTTCAGCAACTACAGTTAATTGGGGCAAGGTATAAATGCTTGTTTGTATGGTAATGTGGTGTGTGTTATCGCGTGAAAGGTGCAGAGTGAATGTTTAAGGATAGAAACTAATAACAGTGGAAAGATGTAAAATGTAGAGTCTTCAGCAACTATAGTTAATTGGGGGAGGGTATAAATGCTTGTTTGTATGGTAATGTGGTGTGTGTTATCGTGTGAAAGGTGCAGAGTGAATGTTCAGGAGTAATAACAATAACAATGGAAAGATATAAAATGTACAGTCTTCAGCAACTATAGTTAATTGGGGGAGGATATAAATGCTTGTTTGTATGTATATTCTGTGTGTTATAGTATGACAGGTGCAGAGGTTCAGGGATAGAAACTTAATAACAGTGGAAAGAGAAGAGATAAAGCTTATAGTCTTCAAGAACTATTATTTTTTGTGCCAGGGATTAAATGTGTGCTTGCATGATAATGTGCTGTGTGTTACAATGTAAGAGACACAGAATGAAAATGATTTAGGAGTATGAATTAATAACAGTGGAAAAGAAGAGATAAAATGTAGTCTTTAGGAACTATTGCTTACTGGGGCAGAGTATTAATGTTTGTATGATAATGTGCTGTGTTACAATGCAGAGACGCAGCGTGAGGTTCAGTTTAGAGTAGAGTTTCGAGGCGAGCAGTCTGTATTCATCAACACCAAATATACGTAAAAAAAAAAAAAAAAAGAAAAAGAAAAAAGAAAAAAAAAAAATTCAAGACATAACTCCTTATAATTTCCATCCTGAAGGAGGGAGAAGGGGAGAGCAAGACAGACAGGGGTAGAAACTAATAACAGTGGAAAAGATAAGATAAAAACGTATATTGTTATGCTCATATTGTTTATTCGGTACAGGGTATAAATGCTTGTTAATATACTGCGTTATAGTTCAGGTATGTGCGGAGCGTGGCCATTCACTGAAAAAAGAATTGGTGAAATGTAATCTTCATCATATATTGTTTATTTGGGTAGGGCATAAGTGAATGTATGTATGTGTGTTTAGGTGTAAAGGTGGAGGCGTAGTGTGTAGATTCCGGGATGGTGAGGGGGACGCGGCACTCCCCTCACTGTGTTTACATGAATAGCAAGTGTGTACATTATCCCCTGCAAGGTTTATGTGTGTTTAGGATTATCCCACTCTCCCGCTCCCTGCTCTGGCGGTCACTCTTCTCGGGAAATGGGATGAAATATTACCTGGGAAACTTTACGTTATTTCAGTTATTATCTTTCCTCTCCACCAGACGGGTCGCGAGCAGAGAGTCCTGAAGGAAGAGGTACTAAAGATGACCTCATTGTCTTTTTCAGCAGTTTGTCTCCGCGGGATGTGTAAGGAAGGGTATTATTGTTTGGAAGGTTTATAGTAATTTCATTCACTTCCCTCGCATTCAGTCCTAGAGGAAACGCGCGTATCTGAATATGTTTGGGAGTAAAACTGATAAGTTACTGGAAATGCAGTTTGTTTGGAGTACAGTAAAACGTGTAATAGGTTGGAGTAAGTTAAACGGTCAGATAAATATATACGTGTTTTTGGAAGTGATTAAGGTGAGGTTAATGCTGAAGCTAAGCTGATTACAGAAGCAGGATTTAAAATTGTGGTACAGAAAAAAAAAAGGAAGTAATAGATGAGAATTAAGTGAATCAGTCGAATAAATACGTGCATATTCTTGGAAGTTACCGAATGTTTGAATTTAACACTGAAGCTAAACAGCAAAATTACGGATTGTTATACTAGGAAAAGTTACTGGAAAAGAGACTAATTTGAAAACAGGACAACGTGCAATAGATAAGAATTAGATAAAACTCTCTAATAAATAAAGTAGTTAAGAAGTGTGTGAGGCTGATACTGAAGCTAAACTGATTGCAAAGGCGGGAAGTGAGAATACAAGGATAAAGACAGCTAGTTTATATAAAGGAAGATGCGTAATAGATAGGAATTAAATAAAGCACTAAAATATATACATGTCCTTTGAATTAACAAGTATATGTGGGGCGGATACTGAAGCTCAACTGATTGCAGTGGCGGGAAGTGAGGAAGCAGGGATTATACAAAGAGCATTTACTAAGTAGGAATTGAATAAAGGAGTTAGGTAGATGTGTGTATGTAGTTTACCTTAATTAGGGACGTCACATTCTAAATATTTGTTCCTTAACTTGTTTGCCTTTCCTGGTCACTTTACCTCTTGCCTTTCTGCCATCCCACCCTCCTCCCCTTCCTTTAATCTCACTATCTCTCTCTCTCTTCCATTCCACCTTCTCTCCTTTTCTTTCGTCCATTTCACCTTCCCTCCCTTCCTTTCATGCATTCCATCTTTCCCTCCCTTGCACTCCACCTTTTCTGAATACTCTGTTCCTTGCCTTACAGCTCTCTCAACCTTCCTTCTTTCCTTCCTTCATTCCACCTTCGTTTCCTTGCTTTCCTCCTTTCTAGTATATTTCATTCTATAAACACCATTCCTGATCACTCTATTCATTATCTTACTCTCATCTTCCATCCTTCCTGTCCTTCCTTCCATTCCACTTTTCCTCCTTTGTTTACCTTCTCAGTAAATTTCGTGTCTAAAAAATAAAAGAGAACTGATGAATTACTTTTTATGAAGATCATCGTCAAAAACAAGATGATCTGTGTGTGTTATTTTGTGGAAATAGTTGTCTAATACTCCTTTTTCCGTCTAGAACTTAAGGAAAAAAGACCTCACTGTTCAGGGAAAGTCTGTAAAGAAAGTGGAAAGGAAAGTCAGTGGCACAGTTTGTTTCAAGACTCGCGACTCGTGTGTGCGGTAAAAAAGGAAGATCAGAACCAGCTCCTTTGTAACACTGATGTGAATTATGATGATGGTGATAACGAGGAGGAGGAGGAAGAGGAGGAGGAGGAGGAGGAGGGGAAGAAGAAGAAGAAGAAGAAGAAGACGAAGAAAAAAAAGTATAAAATGGAGTAGGAGAAAGAAGAGGAGGAGAGAAAGATGAGGAGCAAGGGGAAGAGGAGTAGGAAAAAGAGAAGTAGAAGAAAGAGGAAGATTAGGAGGAGAATGAGGAGTAAGGGAAAGATGAGTAAGAGAAATAGAAGGAATAGGAGAAAGAACAGAAGAAGTAGGATGAGGAAAAGGAGGAGGAGGAGGAGGAGGAGGAGGAGGAGGAAGACGACGATAATATCAGCAAGAAAGCAGGGCAGCTCATTACGGGCCTTTCAGCAGAGCGACAAAGGAGAGGAAGGGAAGTCACGGGAGGTGAGTAAAGGCCAGCCGAGTCTCGTGAGGTGCAGCGCTTAGAGGTAGAGGCGCCTCACTTGCTGCAGGGAGATAAGTATGAGTGAGCCTTTCCCGGGAAGGACGAGATGCGTAAAGTGTTTGTGTGAGTGAGTGACTTGGTGGTAAATATTATGTCGTTATGCATTTACATATATATACACTCATACCGCTCCTTTAGATTTCGTTTTATCAACTCCTCTCCCCTAACTGACTATTTTCAGCCTCTCTCTCTCTCTGTTTTCAACCTCTCTCTCTCTCTCTCTCTCTCTCTGTTTTCAACCTCTCTCTCTCTCTCTCTCTCTCTCTCTCTCTCTCTCTCTCTCTCTCTCTCTCTCTCTCTCTCTCTCTCTCTCTCTCTCTCTCTCTCTCTCTCTCTCTCTCTCTCTCTCTCTCTCTCTCTCTCCCCCCACTTCGCTGCAATGTTGCATGCTGTCCTCTACCGATATTTTCACACTAACTTCTCTTCTGATCTTGGTTACTGCATGCCTGTCGTCCTCTCGCAGCCTCGCTCCTATTATGTTCACCTCTCTAATGCAAGAGTTAGGGGTTGTCTGGTGTGTGTGTGTGTGTGTGTGTGTGTGTGTGTGTGTGTGTGTGTGTGTGTGTGTGTGTGTGTGTCTAAATTTCCTCTCATTCCCAACTTGATCTGTGTTCCCATGTGCCGTGACAAAGTATATGAGGCAAATCATGACCGTCACTATTATGAGCATTATGTTCTAACTATGACAGCGTGTAATGGTCCATTTTACACAGCTCGTTACTTTAAGCCATCACCACTCTCCATGTGTTGCACTTTTTCTCTCTAATGCTTTTCATTCTCAGTTTTATTTTTCTCATTTTTTCTTATATTCCATTGTTCATTACTTCAGATCACCTCCACTCAGCATTTATATAACTTTTTCTTGTCTCTTGATTTATATTTCTTTTTTTTATTTTCTCATGTTCATATATTCCAATTTTTGTATTTCACTGGTCATCACTTTAAATCATCATCACTCGGGGTATATTAAATTTAAAAATAGCAATGTGGTCTGCCCACAAACTTTTATCTCCTACTTTCTTTAATTTTCCTAACTTTTATTTCTTCTTCTGTCCAAACTCTTTATTCTTCACCATCTTTCTATCAGTTCAGATCAGTTCGGGGTATGTTTTTTTTTCTGTTTTTCTGTTTCTGTAAATGTAACGAATTTACTTTTTATTTTTATTTATTTATTTATATATTTATTTGCTTATTTTTTGTCTCTCCTTGGTAGGTTTACTGCTTATTGGTTTCACCTTTTAACCTAACTTATTTTATTATTTATTGAGTTTAATCTCTTCATCCAGTTTACTGTACCTTCGATGAGTTCGCTTTTCTTCATCAAGATTACTTTTTTTTTTTTTTTTTCGGAGTTGACTTTTCTTCATCGACTTTTCTTTCTTCAATGAGTTTACCTTTCTTCTTCGAATTTACTTTCTTTGGCGAGTTCAGTTTTCTTTCTCGACTTCGCTTCCCTTGAAGTTAACTTTTCTTCTGAGTTTACTTTCTTAAAATAAATTTTTCTTCAGCGAGTTTAATTTTTCAGTAAGTTCCCTCTTTGAGCAAATTAATCTTTTCTTTATCGACTTAACTTTGTTCGTCTTGTTTACTTTTCCCAAACGAATATTTTTTTTATCTATACCTACATAATTATAATTGATAAATAATCAGAGCTGATGATTAACCCCTTCAATAAAAAGCGTCGTCCCAAACTTAGAATTCTCTGTAGATTTCTAGGCTCAAATAGAAGTGGTGCTGAAGTGCTAAAGGGCTCAATGTTCTCTGGGCAGGAATAATTCGCAGCACCGCCTCCCCGAACACCACTTGACATGGGCTTGCATTCCTAAACGTTGTGATCTCTCATTAGGACAACTTTCAAAGGCCACAATGATGACTAGTTTGGTTTTAACGAGCGTTTTTCTGTTGATGGAGGAGAAGTATTGTTAAACTATCACTAGAATCATTAAAATACTTTTAAAAGTCCATTAACTCGAGCGATATTTTATTACTGGTAGAGAATACTCCTTAAACTACCACTAGAATCATTAAAATACTCTTAAAAGTCCACTAATTCGAGCGATATTTTATTACTAGCAGAAAATGCTTCTTAAACTACCACTAGAATCATGAGAACACCTTAAAAAACACATTTCACGTGAGTCTCTTAAATATAGTTTGAGTAAGACGGCGAGACGCTTGAGAATACGGTTTATGGCACTAAGAGCGAGATGTGATGGCCGCGTGACACTTGAACGTCAACCAGTAGTGTGGGTCTCGTGTTAAGGAGAGGACAATGTGAAGTGAGGGCAGGAGTAAGGTGTCTTGCATGCAATGATGTGAATGTAGTAAAGTGTTTAGTGCACCATTGCATCTCTTAAAGTCTTAGGATGCTGTCTGTTATTGCTTGCTTTGTTGCTTTATGTGCACGAGTATTCTTGGTCGAATCCAAGTGTTATGGATGGACAGCAGATAAAAGGCCCTGTTACACGTTCCTCCTTCTCCCTCTCTAAATATCTCCATTGACCTACAAATCAGTGTAAAAAATGACAGAGGGGACAAAAGAGTGTTGGAAGTTAATCTTGTAAGTTGTTTAAGACTAGGGAAATACTGAAGGAAGAGAATTTATTTATTTTTTTTTTTTTTAATGTAGGAGGGGCACCGGCCAAGGGCAATAAAAAAAATACAGGTGATATAGGAAGCATTGTGTAGCAGCGGAAGGGTTGTAATCCTTCGTCTGCTTTGAATCTCAAGTTTTGTCAAAAGCTTGTCAGATAATCAGATAATTTAAGACAGAATAAGGTAATAGCAAGGAGTGAAGGTTATTTGAATTCTGGCCACGATTGTACACTTCGTCTGACAGTCCTCTGATCTGCTATGAACCTTCTGTCCATCAAGTTTCGTCAGTAGTTGTCAGTACATGAAGGGATTTAAGACAGAGAAAGGCGGTAAGAGGGAGGGTAGTTTACTTGACTTGTGGCCACGCCTGTACACGTCTTTCTCTGACAGTCCTCTGATCTGCTATGAATTTGTAACGCCACATTTCGTCAGTGGTTGTCAGCAAGAGGAGATTTAAGACAGTAAGAGGGAGTGTCGTTTACTTGACTTCTGAACACAACTGCACACGTCTTCCTCTGACAGTTCCTTTCAAATTTTTCTTTATACAGGTCTATCCAATATTTCTTCTTTATGCAATCCATCCACCACAGTTTGGGTCCTCGCCTTCCTTTCCCGCCCTGCACTTTCATCTCCAGCGTCCTTCCAGGAATGTAAAGTGTTGAATCCAGGTATATATATAGATTCCAGGGCGGGTCGTCTTTCATGGAAAACATACGAGACTGAACTTGAGTGTTTTGATGTACTTGAGTGTTTTTCATGTTTTTCGAGATGCTAAAGAGATTATATAATGGTTAAAAGCACAAATAACTAGATGAATTCAGGGCACTTCCCAAATTTCTTATTTTTTTTTCTTTTGATTGTACTTTTTAGGGACTGTCACCTTCAGTGGAATTTTTTTTGATATCACTTTATCTTGCACGTGGCCAGTGACGCTTACATAGAAAACTAAAAAAAAAAAAATCCAATAAATAAATAGATCAACTAAACCACCCATTCAGCTGCCGCTCTTTGTACCCTGTCCGACCCAACAAAAGAGAAAAAGATAAAAAAATAAATAAAAGAGCAAGTCAAAAAACAGTTCCAATCACAAAGTCTATTTTCAGACCCTACTTCGGCAGGTATTGGGTGAGTGAAGGAGTGGCGCCGCAATAAAGAGATGATATGACAACTGGGGAATCATGAGCACACTCGTATCAAAGGCAAGCCGGCGGGGAGCTGCCGGGAGTGATGGGCGCTGCTTTATGTCACCCAATGCTTGACGGTATATTGCCCTCCGTTACACGCCGCAGAGTTCGTGTGCGAGGTGGCAGGGGTGGCGGGGCAGACATGATGTACCAAGCCGCTGCCTGCATTCTGAAACTCTCTGTTCCCTCACCACGACCATTTCTAAAGGTCACAGAAATGGTTAGCCAGGTTATCAGGAGTGTTTCAACTGTTAATAATGTAGAAATCCTGATCATCTGTCACTAGAACCGTAAAAATACCCTTAACTCGTGTAACTTCAACTAGAGACTTAACTAACAATCTCATTAATCTGTCACTAGAATCATTTAAAACATTCTTAACAACTACGTAGAGACTTTTGAATATAATGGAGGTGCTGCGCAGAAGTGTTTCAAAATATAGTCCTTTATCCTGGGGGGTTGGGAAAGGGAGGGGAAGGGAGGCTATGTCCAGGATGGTGGTGAAGAGGAAGGTATGTCTGAGAGTGTTGGGGAAGGAAAGGTGAAGCTAGATCCTCTGTGATTGGTTAGCGGGGAAAGATAATAATAAATAAAGGTGAAAGGGTGTGAATCTTCATTATCCCGGCATATGGTGCTGGTCAGGTTAAGGTCACGCAGCCTCGCCGCCACGCCAGGTCACCGCCATGGGTCACTACCACCCCCAGATCACCGCCATGCCAGGTCATCGCCACTTGTCACCGCCACCACGTCACTGCCGGGTGCACATCGGGTCAATGCCCACGCACGGGATTCAATAACGCTTGATCCTGGCGTGAATTTTGAGTGGTGTTATTGAAGTGCAAATATTATATCAGTGAAATGTATTTATTTATCTGGTGGTGCGTTTATCTATTTATTTATTTATTTATTTATTTTTATTTCTTCATCCAACAACTCGTTTTATAGCCGAGAAAAGTGATTGGAGGACCTTGGGCGGACTTCTATAATGGACTAATAAAAGACTGATAATGTTCATAGTGCTTTGACTTTTTCCAGTTTCTCATAGATGACTGAGATGATTGGAGAAACTTAGAATTAAATTTTCTTTTATAGTAAACTAGTAAAGACTGACTGTATTTTGTATTATTAAGGCGTGAAATCTAGAGATGAAGACCTAATCACTGAATGTATTACCATTTACTGACTAACGATTCAGAACAGTTCTCGATATCTTAAAGAGAAATACAAAACTGTTATTCCGCCTGACTTTTCCAGTGAGGCCCTTGCGATCCTGTCCAAGTGTCAGATATGCTGCTTTGTGTGTCAGGTAATTTGTGTTTCGGATTTCTTGTTTTTAGTCTGCGCTGTTTCTTGTCAACCATTTTTCTTCTTGTATTTCTATTTGTGTATATTTTCTGGGTTCTGCTTCGTCCCTGTTGAGTTTTAGGAATTTAAGATGTTTAGGATTTGTTCATCGTCATTTTTTCTTTACGTCGGTTTCGGTTTCGTCTTTATTTATGTTTTTAAATCCCAAGATATTTACATTTGCTCTTCTTTACTTGTTCTTTACACCAATTTCCGTTTTGTCTTTAGTTATGATTTATATTCCAAATATTTACCTTCAGTTCTTTACATGTTCTTTACTTAAGTTTGCTTCGTCTTCAGTTCACTTTTCAGATCCCTAGACATTTGCGGGTCCCTCGTCACTTGCTCTTGCTAACCTTATATGTAAGACAACAATGCTGCGCCGCTTCATCCTGCATGCACTGTTCCTGCCACCACTTTTGCACCAGCTCGTCTTAAAACAGGCATTGCTTCTTCCCGCAGTCTGTTCTTACCTCTCGGGAGTCGTGTGGCAGTAAAGCTTTATCAGGACAGATCTTGTGTCGCCGTCATTAATTTTACACCAGCACTTTGTATAAAACTTTCCATGGCGTGCTGAGAAAGGAAAAAAATAAATGGAGCGTTCGGGAACACAGAGAGATTAAGTTTGGTCTTCAAAAAACTGGTATTGCAAGTTAGGGGAGAAATAAAATTTTATCTTTGGGAGGGACATGAGGAGGACAAACTCGTGTATCGATAGAAATGAACAAGTACTGCGCGGGAGGGAGTGACGCACTTTGCTAATGAGGCAAGGATCGTAATTGTGTCTGCCGGTTTTGTGTAAGAGACTTTATCTTGATTTCTTGGTATTTTTGGAGAAGAAGACGCCGCATTATCGCGGTCATATGGCGCCGAAGGGAGAGCGCTTGGTCCACGAAGCCGACGGGCACCGAACTCTCCAGTGACATCAAAGAAGGTGGCACCACAGGCCAGGCTTCAAGCCCCACCACCACGACAAGGTGACTCCCCACCGCGGAGAGTTTACCGTGGAGGGATTGGGAAAATATGTTAGTCGAGCGGGAGCTTAAAGGAAATAATGTCATTTTATAATGGTTAAATTGTTTTAAGGTAACCGGTTTCCGAGGTTGTGGTACAATTATTTTTGTAATTTTTTTCCTTTATTTATAGAAGGATCATGTGTGCTGGGTAAAATATATACATTGGCAAAGGATGAAAACAGTTTGGAAAAATATGTTGGTTGATCGCTAGTTTGAAAAAAAAAAGTAAGGCCTTTTTATTATGGATAATATTGTTTTAAGATGGTTTGTGAGATTGTGGCATCACTGTTCTGGTATGAACAAGTTTTATAGATGGATCTCAAGTGCTCGGTGAAATAAACACATTGAGAGAGGATCAAAACGTGAACAAAATTGAGATACCTTTTTTGCTCATAATAGTTTAGACTTTTTTGGTGAAGTTATTGAATTTCAAGAAGCTTTTATGGAAGTATATGAAAGTATATAATGGGTTTGGCGAAATACTGTTGTGCTGTATTGTTGCCTTAGCGACTGGACTGAAAACTTCAAGGACTAAGTTCTTTAATGAGTTTTTTTTTATTTGTTTGTTTTATGAGAAACTTTTCACCTGTAGGATCCTGCGGCTGTGGTCAAATACTATTACGCGAGCGAGAATTTTAAGAACACAAGGTCTTTTTTTGTGGTAGTTGAGCTCTTGTGGTAGTGTTGTGTTGTGTAGCGGGTAGTTTTAAGAAGGACTCTTCAGAAAGGAATACCACGAAACTCATAAAATAGCAAGTAAAAAAAAAAAAAAAACATACAAGAAGCTTGCAGGGAATAAGGAATATTTATTGTTTTGTCGGTATTTCTTGATTACTCTGAAGTATAATGATTGTTTTACGAATATATAACAGAGAGGAATCATTTGCGCCTGATGAACAACAGGAAAGAAAAGAAAAAGAATCACAGCCAGAAAGCTTGAGGTGAATAAGGAATTAAAATGAATTTTGCGTATTTTTTTTTTTTTAGCTTATTTGGAATTACAATGATCAGCTTTACGAGAAACTTTGAAAGGAGGGATTATAGATACCAGATGGAAAAAAAGTTCATAGCTGTAAAACGTGAAGGGAATAAATTTTTGTTATTTTTGTTTATTTTTAGCTTATTTAGAAATATTATGACTAGTTTTATGAAAAAAAAAGTTTATATGATTAGTTTTATTAAAAATAAAGTTTAGGGAAAGGCTTTCTTTGCGCCTGATAAAAGAAAAAAATAATAAAAATTCAGAGCCAGAAAACATGAAAACAATAAGGAATTTTAATGAATTTTGTGTGTGTGTGTGTGTGTGCGTGTGTGTGTGTGTGCGTGTGTGTGTGTGTGTGTGTGTGTGTGTGTGTGTGTGTGTGTGTGTGTGTGTGTGTATATATATATATATATATATATATATATATATATATATATATATATATATATATATATATATATATATATATATATATATATATATATATATATATATATATATATATATATATATATATATATATATATATATATATATATATAATGATTAGTTTTATGAGATACTTTTGAGCAAAAATTGTGTAGCAGTTGAAAAGTCAGAAAACTTGAAGGGAATAAGGAATTTTCATGATTTTTTTTGTTTTCTAGTTTATTTAGAGCATTGTTGTGCAGTGATTACTTTTACAAGAGACTTTCCAGGGAGGGATCTTGAGTCCCTGGTTTAAAAGAGGTGAAAAAAAAAAAAAAAAAAATAGACCCAGGAAGCTTCAAGGGAATAAGGAAATTTTAATGTTTTTTGCGCATTTGTACCATACTTAGAAAAATGATAATGAATTCTACGAGAAACTTTAGAAAGAAGAATCCCGTGTTCTTGACAAATAGAAGAAAAAAGGAAAGAAAGAAAAATAAAAGGTCAGAGCCAGAAAACCTAAAATGGAATATGAAATTTGTAATGTCTCTTTTGTGAGTTTCTAGCTTACTTAGAAACATGATGATTAGTTTTACGAGAAGTTTCAAGGCGAGGAATCCTGTCCGCCTGATAAGAGGAAGGAAAGAAAAATAAGAAAGAAAGTCAGATCCGGAAACATGAAATGAATAAGAGATTTTCAATTATTGTTTTAGTATTTCTGCCTAATTATAATTTTTCGTAGTCGGATCCTGTGTTCCTGATAAAAGTAAATAAATAAGAAGTGCTATAACCAGAAAACTTGAAAAAAACAAGAAATATTTAATACTTTTTGGGGAATTTCTAGCATATTATTATTTTTCATAGACTTGATCCTGTGTTCTCGTTAAAAGAAAAAATAATAAATAAATAATAATATAATAAAAACCGTGGACCAAGCGAGGTTTAGAAGGAAATAACACCTCTTTTATAATGCTTTGATGTCTTCTGTACAGCGACACACACACACACACACACACACACACACACACACACACACACACACACACACACACACACACACACACACACACACACACACACACACACACACACACACACACACAAAAGGACTTCTCTGATTGGACCAATTTCATTCTTCTCGTAATGGCGCGCTGATTGCTTCGTAACAATTTCTTGCCACGGAATGGGATGGGGCTGCTCGTGCCTCGAATGTTGACTTTGATGGCGGTGCTCCTCTTGTTGCCTTGCCCATTACAGAATCGTGCCGCCTTGCCTCCCGCCGCCTTGTTCCCGCCAAGACCGCAATGAATGCACTCACGAGGCGCCACGGGATGAAACTATTATGCTGCAGAGAAAATTGAGTTACTATGGGACTGGAAAATGACCTGAAAATGTGTCTTCTTCTCTCTGTGTGGT